>NW_027069859.1:546113-680331 GCF_002906115.3 Quercus suber | reverse complement strand
ATATAATTTTTTTTTTTTTTTTTTTTTGTTGGGGGTGGGGAGATGGGGGGCTACCCCTTGTTGGCATCGCCCTCTTTACCAAGAGAAGAAAAACTTGGGTTGAAAATTTCCTTTATATATTCTTCCACAACATAATGTCTCTGTAATAATTGCTTTCAGAAACCATACATGACTCACATGTACTTTAATAATTAATAAACTTTTCACATAATTTCTGTAATTCTAGAATGAAGTAATTGTAAACCGTATCTTATACCCTTGTTTTCCCAAATCTTTTTTTTTTTTTTTCTTTTGCACTGTTGATAAATCACAATTCTAAACAGTTACATGAACCATGTCAAAACTTAGGATGTTTCTTTTTTTTGCTGGGGTAAGAGGGGGGGAGGGGGTGGATTGGGGGTACTTCTACACATGTATTGATGCTTTCTTGAACACTGACACAAAGGTAGACAACTTTAAAACCTAAAACTTTTATTTTACATGTAATTACAAATGTAGAAATTCATTAATAATTGTTTTCTGGGCATATTATCTGGACTTTAATATTTGTTTATGAACATTTTATTGCCCAGAAAGCTGAAGCTCGAGGAAAATGTTGCAAATATCTGGCCAGAGTTTGGATCAAATAGGAAAGATCTCATCAAGGTTTAAATTTTATCTCACTTTCTGATAAACTTCTCCCTGTATCAGCTGTCGTTCTTAATTAACTTTTTGTTTGATTTTTTTTTCCATTATCTTTCTAGGTCCATCATGTGCTTAACCATACATCTGGTCTTCATAATGCTTTAGCAAACATCACTAGAGAAGATCCTTTACAATTGTCTGACTGGGATGAGTGTTTGAATCATATTGCTTTGTCAGTACCTGAGACTGAACCTGGCCAAGAGCAGTTGTATCACCATCTATCTTTTGGCTGGCTATGTGGTGGCATTATTGAGGTATAATTGCTTGCCAATATGTCAGAATATTTTCATCGTGTTTAAATTTATCTAAACTCTCTGCTGAACTTTTTTATGCCTGGATGGGATCTCTAAATAAACTAGTGAAATAAAATATGGTATTTGATTATCATCTGTTCCCTATAGGAATTTTAGGTTGAGGAAGTTACATTGAAAACCGTTTAAATACTGAAATACTATTGTTTGAACTCACATTCCAAACGGGCCCTAATCTTTCCCCCTTAGTTTAGGAACATGGTCTAATAGCCCCTAAACATGGTAAAGAAGAATTTTGAGGCTCGATAAAGATTTTATTTTCCTGCCTTATACATGTCTACTTCATTTGTTCCGATAGATTTAATCTCGCTCTCTCTCTCTCTTTAACACTCCCATGGAGCTAGACTGTTTATCTCTTCATTCTATTAGCAATGGCCGTTTAGGAGTTGGTGCATCTTTCAGATATCATGTTTTTTCTAGCATGCCTTCTGTGTTTGGATTGTCAGTTTGATCTGGATTGACAGGTCTATTGGAGACATCAAAGTGCCTTATTAATCTTGTGGTTTTTTTATTCTTGAAAACTTCCTTGATGTTCTAAACCTTACCTTCTCTGCTTTTCTAATATTCTGTTCGGATATAATAGCACGCATCTGGGAAAAAATTTAAGGAGATTCTTGAAGAAGCATTCATTCATCCCCTCCAAATTGAAGGCGAGTTATATATTGGAATTCCTCCAGGCAAGTGTTGGACTTATACTTTGTTAATTCTCTTGCTTCGTTGTGTAGAATATTTGTACACATGATTGTATTGTATTCTTCTCGCATTTATGTTGAACCACAGTTTAGTTTATGTTTCTAGTGGTTAATTTATTTAGTGTTGTGGTACTTATTTGAGGGGAAAAAGACTTCGTTTATAGTAATTATTGTTTGTGAAAAATAGTGTTAACGGAAGCTGGGCTATTATCTTCCTTATCACCATGTGCAATGGCTCCTCTTCAGGTGTGGAATCTCGACTTGCAACACTTACAATAGATAAAGATGATCTTCAGAAGCTCTTAGGGGTCTGCAGTCGTCTTGCAACGCGTACACTTGATAAAGACGATCATGAGAAGCTCTTACGCGTCATCAGTCGTTTTGACATACCCTCCACAATCCAGCCGGGTGATGTTTCCCAAGCTGCAACCACCCTGCCTGTTATATTCAACAGTCTCAACGTTCGTCGTGCCATCATACCTGCTGCTAATGGACATTGCTCAGCCCGTGCACTTGCACGTTACTACGCAGCCCTAGCTGATGGTGGTATGGTACCTTTGCCCCATTCTTCTTCTTCCAAGCCACCACTTGGCAGCCACCCACACATCCCCAAATTTCCTTCCCAAAAGACCAGCAAGAGGCAGAAAGGTAGCAAAATCAAGGAGGTATTTGCTGCTGCAATTAACAGAACTAATGATTATGAAAAGAAACCAAATTACAGTGATGTTAGCCATAGTAGAAATTCCAGCAATGATAGTTGTACTAGGCTTGTGAATGATAGCGGCAATAGCAATAGCATTAGTATGATTGACAGCAGTGAAGATAGTAATCCTCGAAACAATTCTGTTGATAGGATTTTTAGCAATCCTAGAATTCATGATGCATTCTTGGGTGTTGGTGAATATGGAAATCTCACTTTGTCAAATGGGAAATTTGGCTTAGGGTTTAGGAGGGCTATTTCTAAGGATGGGTCCATTGTTGGCTTTGGTCACTCAGGACTGGGCGGATCAACCGGCTTTGCTGACATGAATAACAGGTTTGCTATTGCTGTGACCGTGAACAAAATGTCTTTTGGGGCTGTAACTGGAAACATCATTAATTTTGTTTGTTCGGAGTTGAATATCCCGGTGCCAGAGGAGTTCTCAATATTCAGTGAGATGGGACCCAATGCACAGATATGTTTGGGGAGACTTTTGAATAATTGAGGATGGGAGTGAATTGTAAGCCTGTACCAAGAAGGCTTTTCGACTCTTATTATATACCCAAGGAAAATGTAGATGTCAGTGTTTTAAATTTATACCGTATTGCTTAATGCTTACACTGGATTCGAGAACACGAACAGCATGTGCTGGAACATTTTCTTTTTTTTTTTTTTTTTTTTTTTCCGTTTCTTCTTTGTCCAAGATTTTTGTGCGATTTTTTTCCCCTTTTTTAATATAATCATTACAACTAAAAAATGCGGTTTCTGCCCCTCGTGCTTTCTTAGGCAACATAACGGTGTTATATATAAATGGTCAAAGCACACCTTCGGCGAGCATCCACCCTATCCTGCCATGCCTTTTCCATGAGAGCATTGTCTCCCAAAACTTCAGCTGAAAATTCTGCTTTGCATCCCAAACCACCGAGATCAAATTGTTTATCAAACCCTGCAGCAGTACATGCATGAAATCGCTTGAACGGTAAGAATACAGAAATAAAGAAATCCATTAAGAAGAGTAAAATCAGAATCATTCAACATCATGACTTGCTAAGCATCTGTGCCACTGATGGCTGAAAACAAATAAAATTCCTGCAAAACATTAATTAATGAGAAGACTGCAAATGCAACCAGTAGAAATAACTTAATTTTTATTCATTTAAGTAACAACAAATTGTGAGCTGTCTCATGAAGGAGCCATGGAAGGTATATGACCCCATTATCTTTTTACATGGCAAGGCAAGAAATTCATCAAATAGGTGGAGGCAGAGCAGGAGATTCAAATGATCTTGATGTTTCTGCTCTGATCCTTAAAGATTAAAGAACATGTTAAGTTGCTAAGTAAAATTATTGCTGAAGCAAAAGATAGTCCAACGATTCTTACTTTGCATCAAACTAGACGTAGAAGCCTTCTCCTTTCAGCTTACTGCCTTCCATTCCATGTTGACCTGAACCACTCAAGATTCTGACTAGACAGGTCGTCTTACCATTTATGATAGTGAATATTTTTTCCTAGCCACAATATTAGCTTAATGAAGACAGATCGCTCCGTCGTCATAGTTTATAAAGTTTTTGCACGTTCTGGTGCAATCTATGATCTCTCACTTAAGATATTTCTGAACCTCTTGATGACCTTGTAGCTATAGACTCATTTCTGGCCTTAATTTGCACCTCAAGGGTCATGGTTTATCCAATTAGCACACTCGCGCATGGGCACAATCCCATTAGACATAACCATGCAAAATAACTAAAATGACTTTGTAACTGCAGCTATGCAAAGAGATATATAGCATCCCTCCCTTCGCACCCATACAAGGAAGAACTGACATAAATAATATTGTACGACTCATTCTACATAAAACATATGAAATGGAAAGTACAATGAGTCTAGGACAAGTACAATTCAATGGGCCCAAGAGGGCTAATAGACTAGCATATTCTACCCAAAAAAAAAAAAAATATGGCCTTGAAGAATGTTAATAAAACTAATAAGAACATTTCAAGGCTCCCAAGCTCCAGCACAGTACCACTTGCAGTGTTGACGAAGGAGAGGTGTATTATTGGTAGTAGTTGCATATGGTGTTGATGTTGTTCTAGTATTTCCATTTATAACTCGTTAATAATTCTTTTTCAGATTGTGTTGTTAATGATGTGGGGGTAAGAAACAAAGGCTTTCAGATGTAAAAACAGTGTTTAATTTTCCTCAACTTAGGAAGCAACATTGCAATTTTATTATAGACAAGAGTTTAGTTTTAGCTCAAAAAAATTGGCATACAATAAACAGAAGCATTCGTAATACATCAAAACGTTACCAACTTTTTCTTTTAGCAAAAAAGCTTTTTTTTTTTTTTTTTAGAAAGTTTAACAACAAGCTCTACGTCACATTTTCTATTTTAAGATTAGAAATAATAATACAACACATTAAAAAATAAAATAAAATAATTCAACAAAAACATATCACAGCAACAGCCCAAAAATCTACCGCCACAGCATAGAACCACCTCCACAACCATAGCACAAACCACCACGAACAACCAACAAACAGACCAACACACACAACTACAAAAACGCTAAGATTAACATTACAGTAGTCACCAATGGTCTATCACCAAACCAAAAACATATAGAATCCCAAAACAAAACCCCAAAATCGCAGGACACAGCTACCAAATCTGAACCCACCTCCGACCCTAAGTTGCAGGACACAGCTATCAAAGCTTGGTTGATTTAGTCAATGATTTTTTGTGTGGATTAATGTATTCCTTTTACAAAAGGGAATATGAAAAGAGTCTTAAAAATTGGCAATACAGCAAAGAATTTGATGGCTTTAGCCTAAAAGTCCTCCCTATGGAGAGAGGGAAAATAAAGCGTGAAACCAAATAATAAAAAAATGGATTTTCACTTGGGAGGTAATGCAAGGAAAGAGACAATAAGATTTGAGTTTTGTGTCAACAACATTCTTTTGTAAAGTGCACAAATCAAGGAGAATTTGTGAAGCTTTGTTTGATGTTGTAAAGTGCCAAAGAAAGAGATGCCGCATAGAGAGAAATCGAAGGAAAGCTACCTGGAAAAGAGAAAGAAGAAGAGAAGAAAGCTAGAGAGAAGATGAGTTCCTTTTATTTGGAGCAAAACCTTTTGAAAAAATATGGAACCTTAGAAATAAGAAGGTGTTTGAAGGCAAAGCTCCAAATTTTGAGACTATAAAGTCGTGCCACTTCAAAAACTTTGTGGAGCACTCTAATGTTAGAACAGTCTCTAACTCTTCAGTGCAGGTTAAGAGACCTTACTCTTGGTCTAAACCAGCAATGAGTACAATCAAATTTAATGTGGATGCAGAAGTAGGGCAATCTAGAGCAGCAGTAGCGATAGTGGTAAGGGACTGGAAAGGGATATTGTTTCTTGCGTGTTCAAAAGCAGTAAACTCCAACAACCCCCTCCAAGACAAAGCTAAGGCATGGGCTGCGTACATTACTTCCCAATCCAATTACCAAGCTGTCATTTTCGAAGGTGATTCCTTGACTTGCATCACAGCTGTTCTGACAAGGGTACTAATGTGCCATGGAGAATTAAGAATGTAATTCAAGAAATCATTGCTCTGACAGGGGTAGTACCTCATGCTTCCTCATGCTGGGTTCCTAGAGAAGCCAACGGTGCTACAACCTCTCTAGCCAAATGGTCTCTTAAGAATAGATTTGTAAGTTCCTTTGACTTGTGCAACTGCCCTCACAATGTTAGTGATATTCTAAGGGTTGAGACATGTTAACCTTTTTGTTCGGAGCCTTGTTTCTTGCTTTCATCAAAGAGTAGGTCTAGTACCACAATAATTTTCACTACTTTTAATATAATTTGCCTATGTGGCGAGTTGTTAGTGGTAAAAATAAAATGGAAATCCATGTAAGTTCATGATTCCACCACTCACAAATTGCCATATGGCAAAGTTGTGACAAAGTTATGGAATTAGTTGTGGTACCAGACTTACTCTTCAATAAAATTTTCTTTTCCACCAAAAAAAAAAAAAAAAAAAAAAGAAGAAGAAGAAGAAGAAGAAGATAAAGATAAATACTCCTCAAAAAGAGAAGAAGTAGATGTAGATCAAGCTACACGTTGATCTCTAGGAGATCAAGTCAATCCTTTAAAAAAAAATATTTTTAAAAAAAGTATTGTGTAAAATCTAAATTTTATTAATGTATGATAACAATTAGCAGTAAGAAAATATTCTATTAATATAACCAAAATTCAACAATAAAATTAGTTTAAGTTACATTATTGAAGCATTTAATCGAATTTCTATTATAACAAAAAAAAATTATGCTATATGATTGCAATACTTTAAAATAAATCATGATTTTTTGAAAAATTTCTTGAAGTTTTAGATATTATAATTTTAATTGAATTTTTTTTTTTCAAATTTCTCAAAAGCTTCTTTTTTTTTTTTTTTTGTGAGAAACAAGCCAGAGAAGCCAATTTATTCAATAGCTGAAAAATTCAACAGATAACAATTATAAAAATCTGGTGGAACAGACTCCATCCAAACCAACAATAAAAAAGAAAACTTTGCTCTCTTGACAAATGCATCAGCTAAAGCATTACCTTACCTATAAATGTGAGATAGAAAAAAATATTTGAAGAGAGGTAAAAGACAACAAAAATGTCTTTAATAATATGACCACAAGACGAATGTAATAACTATCCTTTACTAATAACATTAATGGAAGTCTCAGAGTCACCCTCAAAGATGGAGTTACATGGGCCAAGTTCTTGAACAAATTGAACCACTCGTCTAGCCTCCAAAGTCTCAAGGGTCAAACTGATTCTAGTATGGAAATTTTCTCAGCCAATACAACGATCACCTCGCCATGCTTGTCCTAAATCACCACACCTATACCTGCTGCATGTAAATCCTCATAGATGGCCCCATCAAAATTAGTCTTAACATAACCCGCATCTAGAGGTTTCCACCATGGTCTCCTGGGGTGCACCTTCCTCGGTGGACACTACCTGACCCGCTAAATTCCTTGTTAATAGAGTCTCTTTTAAAGTGAATTACATTATATAATATATAATAATATTTATTATTTTTCTAGCTAAATATTATATTAATAATAATTATGTATACATATTGATCTGCACATTATTATATTAGCTATAAAACCATATGAACAAAGTGTAACACGTAACTTTTACGGAATATTTAAATCTTGGTGGGTATGGTTGTTGTGAATTGGGACAACTTACAAGTTAGATTAATTGATTCGAGGTGATTAGCCTCGTCATGAACTCAAAGGAAGAATAAACTTTTTAGTTTTTATTTTTAATTTTTTTAATTTTATATGGGAAATACTAAAACTTTATTAATGATTGAAAAATGAAAGTACATCATGGATCAGAGCTTGCTTAATAAAGCAAGGAGCCTCTTCAATCCAAGTAGTAAAATCAACAATGCTAGACGTGTGTTTTGCTAGTAGGTGTGCAGGCCTATTTCCTTGTCGCCTAATGTGACAAAACTGGACTCTTTGGAAATCTTTTAAAAGATCCAATATGCCTTCAATAATGGAAGTCATTGAAGATGGAGGGGTGGATAGCTCACATAATGCTCTGTAAATAATAATCGAATCACCCTCAAGTATGATATCCTAAATCCCCATATCCTTTGCAAATTGTATGCCTGCCTCAAAAGCCTTTTCTTCTACTTCCAAGGCACCAAGCGGGGCATGGAGCTTCATGGTCATTGCGGCTTCAAGTCTTCCCCTGTCCTCCCGAATAATCACTCCCACACTTGTAGCTTTTTGTTTGGAAAATACAGCCCCATCCACATTTACTTTAAAACAATTTGTTGACGGTGGAAGCCAGACTTGCCTTTCTTCACTCTGTGTGACTGGTGTATCGTTTTCCTTGACCACTGCTTTATATTCTTCAATATATTGAGCTGCCCAATTAACAATAACCATCCTAGATTTTCTTGCACCACCTAGTTTGACCTTATTTCTATTGTGCCACAATGCCCAAGCGATTGTCACAACCCTTGTTATCTTATCCACTTCCAACTGATCTTCCATCATCATAAGCCACATCAAATCTTGGAAATTTTGGCAACGTGATGACCTCACTAAAACCACCATTTTAGAGCACTCCTAAGCTTCCTTAACTTTTGGGCATTTCCATAATACCTGTTGTATGGATTCAGTCTCTGTTCTGCATTCCTCACAATAGGCATCCTACACCACTTTCCTCTTCATAAGGTTAACTTTAGTTAGTAGTATGTCCCGACACGCTCGCCATGTGAAATGCCACAATTTATGTGGAAGAGGAAGGTTCCAAATCTGATTTTGAAATCGTCGCTACTGATTGGAATCCAAAGGAGCACCATTGGTTGCTTTTTGAGACATCCTCATTGCTATTGCATAGGCACTTCTCATGCTAAAAATACCATTTGAGGACTCGGCTCAAAGCTGCTTATCTACAGGAAGTCTGGAACTAAGTGGGAAGCTTTTGATAATATCAGCTTCAAATGGAAGAAACAAGGCATCGATGATCTCAAACTTCCAACTTGCGATATCCAGATTAATCAACTCACTAACTCTTGTGTCTAAGTTCAGAAATTGTCTAGGAGACACCACTTTGTATGTAGATCTGTGGGTAACCACTTATCCACCCACACCCAGATATTTTCTCCATTTCTCACCCTCCAACGTAGGCCCTTTGTGACTAGATTTTAAGCAGACATAATGTTTCTCCATGTATAGGATGGGTTGTTGCCAAGTAGCGCATTTACAAAATCACACCAAGGGAAATACTTTGCCTTGAGCACCTGGTAAACCAAGGAATTTTGACCTGTTTGAAACCTCCATCCTTGTTTTGCTAGCAGGGCCAGATTGAACTGCTTAAGTTGTTTAAAACCCAAACCTCCACCCGTTTTTGGCTCGCACATCCTCTCCCAATTAAGCCACACTATTTTTCTTTCATCTTTCTTTTGCCCCTACCAAAAATTTCTTATCATACTCATCAATTCTTTGCAAAGAGAATTTGGTAATTTGAAGCAGCTCATGGTATACGTATTCTTGCAAGACTCTCTAAAGAGACTCACATTCAGCAATAGAATTTTTGCAGAAAATCAAGCTATCGTCAGCAAAAAAGAGATAGGAAAGCTTGGGACCCCCACAATGTACAACAATCCCTTCCATCTGTCCACTCCCCACCACCTGTTGAATTAGAGCCAAAAGTCCCTCTGCACACAACAAAAAAAATGTAAAGTGATAAGGGGTTTCCTTGACGGATTCTCCTCGAAGGAATGATATGACCTTTTGGCTTGCCATTGATCTTTATGGAGAACGTAACAGATGTTATACATAGCATGATTAAACTTCTCCATTTCAAATCAAAACCCAATCTCTCCATAATTTATCCAAGCACCCCTATTCCACCCTATCGTATGGTTTGCTCATATCAAGTTTAAGAGCCATCTCACCATCATTTCCTCCTTTTTTTTTACTAATATGATGCATAGTCTCAAAAGCCAAAAGAACATTGTCTATAATGAGTCTACCATGCACAAAAGCACTCTGAGTATCACTAATGATGGAATGTAAGATCTTTTTCAACCTATTAGTTATAGCTTTCAATATGCAATTTTTTAAACTACATTTCATAGACTAATAGGTCTAAAATCAATCATTTTCTTTGGGTCTTTTTATTTGGGAATGAGCACAATATGAGTTTCATTGAAATTAGGGGGAGAAATACAAAGGTTGAGGAAATCTAGTACTGTTTTAGTTACCATTTCACCACTTATGGTCCAAAAATGTTGAAAGAAAAGTGGGGGCGTATCATCGGGTCTCGAGGCCTTTAACGGATACATTTTTTTGAGATCCCGTCTACATTCATAAGTAGTGAAATCACTTATTAGCATATGATTCATTGCTGCACTCACCTTCAGTTGAACTGCTTGGAGCAACTGTGTGAATTCTGTTGGGTTGCTTGAGGTAAACAAATTTGTATAATACTCCACTGCCACTTCCTCAATGCATCTCTCATCTACCTGCCATACATCATTTGCATCCATCAAACCTTCAATGAAATTCTTCTTCTGTCTGGCTGAGGCTTTTGCATGGAAGAAACTTGTATTCCTGTCGCCCGATTGAAACCAGTTGAGTCTAGATCTCTGCCGCCACATGGAATTCTCCTTCTCCAACCAATAATTTAGATCAATCCATGTGCTCTTCAGTGCTTGAATCATCTCATGAGAAGAGTGTTGTTTTTCGAGCCACTCAAGCCAAGATTGCAGCTTTGCTACTTTCCGATCGACATGACCGAATTTAAGCTTGTTCCATATATCCAATCTGCTTCGACACTTTTCTAAATAGTTATTCATCACATATTCTTGAGCCGTGATTAACCCTTCTTCCCATGCTTCTTTCACAATCTCTTCACATCGCTGATCTTTTAACTATATCGATCAAACCTGAACAATTTCTTGGCCTTCATCTTTCGAGGTTTTTAAATCATATGAAGGAGCAACGGTGAAATATCTGACACTGATGAGGATAGGTGGAACAGCTTCGCAGTAGGGAAGAGGTCCATCCATTCTTATGTAGCCAATGCACAATCCAACCTTTCTCGAATATGCTCACCATTAGATTTCTGGTACAACCACGTAAACTTTGGGCCAATAAAACCCATATTACAGAAGCCACAAAAGTTGATGACTTCGTTGAAATTATCCATCTACTATCTCAGTCTTAGACTACCCCCCCCCCCCCTCCTTTTCAAATAAGCCTATAATCTCATTAAAGTCTCCAATGGCAAGCCACGACAATGTAGATGTTCCCTTCAAGTGCTTGAGTTTTGCCCAAAATTCATGCCTCTTCGCTGTGTCTGGATTTCCCTAGAATCCTATAAGGTGCCAATGACCCACATCCGCCCCATTATCTATGAACGCATCAATATGTGATTGTGAAAATGTTTGAACCTCCACCGTAATACCCTCTTTCCACAACAGTGCTAATCCACCACTCCTCCCTTTAACAACCCACATCTGCCCCATTATCTACGAACACATCAATATGTGATTGTGAAAACGTTTGAACCTCCACCATAATACCCTCCTTCCACAACAGTGCCAATTCGTGTTTCATGTTGCATTTGTCTTTTACCATCTCCATCCACTCTTTATTCAATTTCATCTCAATAAGGAAAATGATATTGGGCTCCTTTATTTGTTGTCTTCTCTAAGGCATTAACTGTCTGAAGGTTCTTAAACCCTGGGCAGTTCCAACTTAACAAATTCATTGGTCCCGGCGGGGTTGCCCAGCAACCTCCGCTGATACTTGGTTTATGGACATTAGTGCATCAAGTTGTTGAGTCCCCTTAAGAAACCATACCTTCTTTTCCTTCCCCTCTGATTCTAAGCATTCATCCTCTCTACCAACATGCTTCCTCTTTGGTTAACCCATCGACCTCAAAGAGTCCTCTTTCATTTGATGTGTTGGCCTCTCCTTAAGCCTTGTCTAGCTTCCTCGTTTTGCACTGGCTTAACCCATTCAGGCCTCCTCTAGCTTAGGCTTAGTTTGAAAGTCTTAGGAGTGTACTTTGTTTTTATCCTTACTCTTACTTTGTGTGGGCCCCTTGTTATTGCTTTTCTTTTCCACGTTTCTGCTTTCCTATACCAACTTGAATGTAAAATCCAAATCCTTATTAACTTCCATTTCTAAAAGAGGTGTGTTTTCCTTAAACTACTTAAAATCCGAACCTGTGTGCTTCGTGATATTTCCAGAAACTCCATCCACTCCTTGATTTGAGCTATTGCCAATCTTGTTCAGCAATTTATTAGGAATATCTCTTTTTGAATTCGAAACCCCTGGATCATATTGATTAGCCTCAACAATATCCCTAATAATCTCCTCAAAATCTAGGATTTGTTTATTCAAATTCCCACCATTACTGCCATACACGTTGTCTATCTTCCTCGAATCTCCCTGCCACCCTCCGCTTCCATAAGCACCACCTCCTCCACAGAGCTGTAACTCAAGTCAGCTTGGTTTGAGGCTATTGGAGCACTCGTGTTTAGGGCAGGAAACCTAGCCAAAGGTGACTGACTTCAGACACTCCCCAAACTCTTGCACCCTGTACCTCCACTATCAGTTTCTTTGCTGGGTTGAATTGTGAAGCCCTAAGCCATGAGCAAAACCGTTGTTCATCTGCTGATAACAAACCTCTGCTACTAAGCTTTAGAATACAGTCCTTATCGTCATGTGAAAGATTGCCACACCAATAACAAATATTTGGCAAGCGTTCATACATGAAAGAGGCCCATCCTTCACTTGTTTGATTCCACAAGATCTTCCTACCCCTACATAGTGGCTTCCGAATTTCTATGGCAACACAGACTCTCATAAGGTTGCCTTATCTCCTCTCATTAATGTCCTTTGGTTTCATCATCATACCTAGTGTTTCACTAAAGTTGAAAATGGCTTCAATCATTAATAAGGAGAAAGGTAGGTTGTGAATTTGCACCCAGAAAGAGGTTTTATCAAAGCTTAGATTTGTAACCAGAGTTATACCATCGTATCTTTGTAACACCACCAAATGTCTGTCAAACGTCCATGGCTCCCCTTGGAGAACCTTCTCTACATCCACTTCTGACTCAAAAGCTATCAACACCAAATTATCACTAGCTTAGGTAACCTTAAAATTCCTTTGCGTACACCATATTGGCCTGAAAGTTCTGGCCACCGCTTTGATATTCACAAACCTTCAAGTAAGAAACTTTGCTGCTAGAACAAACTCCATTGGTTTTCTTTCTCTTGAGAGATCAACATTCATCCCCTTTGTATCTGATAGGGACAGTTTTTTCCATTTGTTTGCGATGTCCTCCATACTTATTGCTAATACTGTTTCCCAAAACACATAAAGAAAAAAATCCCTAGCCCTACTAGTAACATTGTTACTAGAGGGAACTCAACTTCCTTCTCAAAAAGAGAAGGGAAACCCTATGCTACAGTGAGAGAAAAGGTAGCCCCTATTCTCCTCGCTAAGAACTTCGAGTACACAATAGTACTATAATTGTGCAATAAACTTTTTTAGTTAATTTTCTACTTAGATTCTATTCCTTTCTTCATTGTACATAAATAATACTCATAATGAGATAACTATCTTAACAAATAAGAACTAACTCCTATCAAATACAAATTTGAAATAATAACAACCCAATCTACTATTGCTAATTTATCATTCAAATTCAAATTCCAAAAAAAAAAAATTCCAATTTGTTTAGCAGGTGCATCCTCCAACATATTACAACTCTAGAATTATTGACGATGCCTAGAGTACATCACTTTGATTATCCAAAATTTTCACAAGATCCTTGTACTTTTGATTATTCTTTGATTTACAAAATTACATTGGATTGTTTATCTAAGGCCTCTATAATTTGATATCATGAATCTTGCATCTTTGCTTCCATCTTTGGTATGCTTTTGGACATGTCCTTGAGAATCTCTAACATTCAGTTGACATGCTCTGACATTGTTTGTTGTTCTTTAGTATTGAAGCTTTGATATGGGCTAGTCATGAAGAACTTTGAGCATGATGCAAAAACTAATTTTAACAAAGGGTTTTTCTCTTTTTGGCAAGTGGGATGGGTGACGTTTTGAGTAATGGGTCAAGTTAGGAAAAAAATGTTGGTTTCAGCGAAATGATCTAGTGGAAAGTGGAAACATGGTGATTTTTTTTTTTTTTGGGTTGTGCATTATTGACGGTACTGGTGGGATGTATATTTTAATGATGACAAGGGTGGGTTTGATAGCTTTTTTTTTAGTGTGGCTTTTTTGATGGAGATGCAAATCGAAATGCTTTGATTCCAAATGTTGTGAATTGGGATAATTAAAAGATACATTGATCAATTTGAGGTGACTAGCCTCCTAAACTTACAAGGAGAATAGACTTTTTTTAGTTAATTTTTTGCTTAAGTTTCATTCCTTACTTCAAGACCTTCACAGTACATAAATAGTACTCATAATGAGATAACTATCCTATGAACTCTAGCAGACTCTCTATATTTTTGTAAAATTTGAAGAGTAAACAGTACATTTTGTCTTTTTTTTTTTTAATCTACTTTTTCAAATATACTTTTCAACATACTCTATAATTTTTTTTATCCAATTTAAATATTATTTTTTCATTCTTTCTTTAATCTTCATTTATTATTTTTTAATCTTTCTATATTCTTCATTTATTCATTCCCAACAATTACATTTTTCAAATTCCCAACTGCTATATTTTTTAAATCATAACATTTTTTTTATAACATTTTAATTAATTTGAAATTTATCAAAAAATTTTGTTAGTCTTGAAATTTATCAAATTTATGTAATTTGAAATGAAATTATTCATTACATTTTCCATACAAAATCCATTAATTTTTGCCGAGGTTTTATTCTTTTAAGGTTATGATTATTATTCATTAACTTATCATTATCCCTTTCAAATTTTTTTTTTTTAAAAAAAAACCCTATTAACTTATCAATAGTTGAATACTTTTAATTGGTTGGATGAACAGTTTATTATTTTGCTAAAGAGGATTTTGGGGGCGTAATAGTAATTGGAGGCCTGGAAAAGACGACCAACAGGTGATGGTGATGGTTAGTTAGAGCAGGAGAAGAGTGAAGACCATCCGGTGATGGTTAGTTAGGCCAGCCCAGCCCAGCCCAGCCCAGCCCATTAGAACCAAAAATAAAACCCGGCCTTGACTCACCGAAACACGCCCGAGTCAACTCACCTAACTAAACTTTCGGATTGGGTTTTTCTCTTTCTCTCTCTCTCTATTAGTGTGACTGTGTGAGTTTCGCACCTACATCAAAACCCCCCTTAACATCTTCACATCTCTCTCTCTCTCACTCTCTCTCTCTCTCGCTAACACACTCCCCCTTCTTAGAGAGAGACCCAAAAAAAAAATTAAAAAACCCCTACCCTATGTAATTTTCTTGATATCCAAACAGAAAAAAAAAAAATGTCTCACGCGGTGTTCCAAACGGCGCAAATTATGCCAATAAAGACCTTATCATCATCATCGTCATCATCGAAGGGGGTTGCTGGTGGTCCCTACTTGCCGCCGGTGGCTGGTAAGAAACTTGTTCGCAGTAGGAGGGGAGTTCTGGTACTCAAAGCCTTTTCTTCTTCTTCTTCTTCTTCGTCGTCGTCGGCAGTGGTGGAAGGAGACTCCTCCTCCTCCGTGAGTTTATTGGAGCGTTGCTTGGTAGCGCCACCGGCTGTTTCTTCTTCTTCTTCTTCTATGCTGAGTCCGGTTATGAAAGGGCAGTACGGTGCGTTTGGTGCGGTTACCTTGGAGAAAGGCAAGCTTGATACGTCCCAGAAGCAATCCCAGTCTAGCCCCGAGGTACTTCTTTCTCTCTTCCTTTCTTTCTAACATCTATTAGTGTTTGATTGCTCAGAGTTTTTCACAATTATTTGAGACATTACACTCTACACATTTAGTCTATGTTTCACAATTATTTGGAGATAATTGTGAAACATAACTGTAGGACCTTTTTTGCACAAACTTAAAATTATTAAGAACTAAATGTTTACTTCAAGAATAGAATTCTTGAGATTCATTGCTCTATCTTTGTCTCCAGAATAAATAATTTAAGATTCTGCTGCTTAAGTTTCCTGTTTGAATTTCTATAAGGCTTTTCTTAACATTTAGTACCATAGAGCATAGTTGACATTGTATCAGCCTTATTACAATTTTTCCTTTAACTTAATAGGTCTTGTAACTCTTATATAGCCTTCTGAGATAAAGTGGACTTCTGGTTGTGTTTGAAACTGGTGAAATATCTAAATTATATAACTCCTAAATTATGCAAATATTATTTTAGGGGGAACCAACATATTTATAGATTTGGACTTGGGTGCTGATCTAGGTCTAAGTTCCCAGATTCGAGGTTCTGCATTCCTTTAACCAATTAACTGAATTTCACTGCTTTGATTTGGTTTAAACATGTTGTGATGAAAATTATTCATTGTCTTGAGCAACATGACTGATACTTCTGGAATTGCAGACTGCAATCGGGGGAGGTGGTGGAGATATTGGAAAGAAAATAAATCATGGTGGTGGTGATGGTGGTGATGATGATGGTGATGATGACGATTACTTTGATGACTTTGATGATGGTGATGAAGGGGATGAGGGAGGCCTATTTAGGAGACGTAAATTTCTTGAGGAGGTTAAAATTCTTTTATATGCTCTTGAGTAGATTAAATGTTTTGCCTGTGAGGGCTGTTAATTAGTATTTTCTAATGCAGTAATAATTTTTTGCCTTTTATCAGCTTTTTGATCGTAAATTCGTAGATGCGGTGTTAAACGAGTGGCAGAAGACAATGATGGATTTGCCTGCTGGATTCCGACAAGCTTATGAAATGGTATGGTATTTCTCTAACTACATGCTTTTGGCAAAGAATTATCTCTCCATATACCAACTCAAATTTTGCCACCAGGGTCTGGTTAGCTCTGCTCAAATGGTAAAATTCCTAGCAATCAATGCCCGGCCAACTACTACTAGATTTATCTCCCGAGCACTTCCTGAAGGAATGTCGAGGGCATTTATTGGCAGGTGAATATGCTTCCTTTAATTCCACATCATTGGCTGTCAAAGTTGCAGAGTTCCCATATAATCCTATGCGACATTTACATATTAATCTCTCTCTCTCTCTCTCTCTCTGTTTTTGGTCTTAACTGTTCATATCTGCAACGTTTTTGGGATTGTTTTGTTTTTGGCACTTGAAACAATATATTTTGATAAAATCCCTCAGTATGTTCATTTCCAATAAAAAAAAAGGATCCTAATTATATTCTTAAGGTTTCACTTTTGCTTCCTTAGATGCTGATACAGTAGAAATAGCTCAAGGAATTCAGTTTCTGGCATCAGGCTTATCTTTTTACAAGAATGAAAAAGCTTTACATGTGCATTCACCATGATAATTGAATGTAAAAAAACTAAGCTTACCTGTGTGCATTTATCATAATTTCTGAATATAAAGAAACAAAGCTTCACACATGTGCATTTGCCATGAAATTTGAATATAAAAAACTGTTTCATGACATTGAAACTTTTTGTGTGATGCAAGGTTGCAATTAACCTACAACTTAAACTGATTCCCTTGAAATTTGGGCTTCTTTTAATAGATTCCTGTTCCTGTTCTGTGATATGGCATCTTGTTATTGTCACTACATCTCTCTTCCCCCCCACCCCCTCGCCTCTTTCAATAAAAAAACAAAAAAGAAAGAAAGAAAAGAAAATCCAAGAATGAAAAGAGAAAAGTGAGGAGAATGCAGGGTCCTTGCAGGATATCACCTTATTCTCAAAAAAAAAGTTTACCTTTAAACCAGTTTGGTGGAAAATTCCTCCAACCCACTACATGGCGATTGATAAAACCGTCCATGATATCTTTTAGTCACATGATCTATTTAGTGAGTCATGTGACTTGATTAAGTAATACAAGTGGATGGTTGCATGAATCACCACGTAATGGGTTGGAGGAGGCTTTTGGAGGAAAAATCTATCCTAGTTTTATTCAATTCTTTAGCACTGGATTAGAACCCTTGCATAAGTGCAAGATTAAAGACCTGGTGAACCCCTTGAGATGCAGTAAAGTATTTTATGTTGATTTCTGTCACATGAGGGGACCCTGGGTTTAGAATATGCAGTGTATGAGATAATAGGTATTGATTTGTTAAGGCAATCAAGTTATAATGTAACTCAAGCTTGGACATGTGTCATTTGGGTTCTAAGTATACTCTGGTGTAGGACAGCTGTAGTATGGATGCGTTTAACAATTGTCTTATGTAATAAAGGTGGTGAGTTATGTGTAAATGGAATGGGGAAAATGTACAGGTTTTGGGGTATGTCTACCCCAGCCCCATTTCCATGGAAAATTATCAGTAGGTCTAAGATCCCCCCCTAGGGTTTTTTTCTTTTCCTGGACTGCTGCAAAGGGAAAGATTTTGACAAATGATTAAGTATGTAAGGTATTATTGTTATTGATTGGCGTGTTAGGTGCAAATGGAATGGGGAAAATGTGGACCATTTGCTCCTACAGTCCTATAGCATTTGAGCTGTGGTCCGTGATTTTTTGTTTATTTGGTATACTTTGGGTTATGCCACAGTAGGTTATCGATTTGTTAACATCTTGGGAGGGCAGCTTTGGCCAGAATCGTAATGCCGTTCTATGGAAGATGGTGCCACATTGCTTGATGTGGTGTATTTGGCAGTAGAGATGCTAGTAATTTTGAGGGATGTGAACGTTCTAGCAATGAGCTTAAGTCATTTTTCTTTTACTCCTTGATGGATTGGACTAGAGTTCTTCTATTAGATTCTTCTTTTTCTTTGTTAGAGATGATTGAGCAGTATAATTTGAGAGGATGATTTCATTTTCCTTTTTCTTGTAAATTTTGTCTTTGAGTTAGTGACCCCTTGTACACTCCCTGTGTACTAGGGTGATCCTTTTTTATATCAATAAAACTTATTACTTATCAAAAAAAAAAAAGATTTCATTTTCCTTTTTTGTATGCTAAACTTGCAAGTTTTTGATTTAATAAAGATTTGTTACTTACCTATAAAAATAAAAATAAAAAGAAAAAAAGATTTGTTACTTATCAAAAATAAATAAATAAAGGTGGTGAGTTATATTTGTGAGGACTTCTGGAAGGGTTTTGAGTGGTCATAGGTTGCAAGAGATTGATTGTCATGTTGTTGGGAAGTTTGGAGAGGGGAAAATCAAGGGTTATAAAGTGGATTTTGAATTATCACTTTGGTGTAGAATAAGGATTTAGGCTTTGTAATGATATGGAGGTAGGGTTGAATTTTTTATTGAGAACAAAGCAAGGACAATAGGAATAAGGTTGCTGTTAGCAGGGATTCCAATGTTGGTGACATGAACACTAACAGAGCCTAGGTTTTGTATTTTTAGTTTGCTAGATTTCCTTCTTTGATGAGAAAAAGGTTGGGCGTTAAAGTGTGATTTCTACTGTGAAAAGGAAGTTTTTAAGATTCTCCTCTCGTAGATTTAAAAATGATAGAGATACAGTAGAACAAAAAAGAAGAAATAAAGAATAGAAGGAATTGAAATATCATATTTTTAAAAAAGATGTTTTATCAGTGAAAAAATAAATAAATTGCAACATTATGTGTTTTTTTTTTTTCCACAAAATCACATGCTTAACAAGCAAAGCTATAAATCTCAATTAATTAAGTGCTAACACAACAAGACAGAGTTAGGAGCCTTTTTATAAATATGAGAGCTCTAATTCAAACTAATCCTAATCCTTAGATTAAGTAAATTATAACCCTACATGTAAATTTGTAATTATTGTAATAAGACTTTAACCAATGAGGGCCAAACGACTATGATGGACTCTCAACTAAAACTCCCTTTTCAATTGGTATGGGCCTTTTAATGAGCAAGTCCTAAATCTTTAGTGGGGGTCTTCCAAAGGGTTCTTTTCTTTGAAGCCATGCAGCTGCTGTGTGGCAATCATTCTAATCTTTTGTTTCATAGTGCTTACTAAGATTTAATGAAATATCATACATGATATCATATTATCATGCACTATATAATATAAGTTGTGTCCTACACGTCGAGGGAAAATTATTATGTACTTCCAGAGTACCATAAATGCGTACTCACTCATCTCACATGAATGGTGGGTCCTACTAATTAAATTCATGATGGAACCCACCATTCATGTGAGAGGAGGGACTACGTATTTATGGTACTCCGGGAGTATTTAATAATTTTCTCACATTGAGATTGCATCAAGTGTACACACACACACACACTGCATTATAAGTATATTAAAATTATTAATCTAATTATACTCTCTCTCATGCTGCACAAACAGTACATAAAACAGAAGAGTCCTTACCACGTTAAAAGCACATTAAAATTACTAAGCTAATTATATTCTAGATGAAACTCTACTGCTAAACTTCTGGAAGTTTATAGTTCTATTTCAATTGAAAATCTATTACTAAAAGTTTGAAGAAATTTAAAAGAAATATCATTGGAGATTTCAAAATATTATAATCATCGCCGGTGACCCATTAGTTCTGCTGGTACCTATTGGTGTCCCCAAATGGTGATGTCCAGGGTTTGTATTGAGAAACTACAGAGATTTTCTATGGAGTGGTATTGGTGCTGAAACTAAAGTCCACCTAGTGAAGTGCTCTCAGATTTGTGAACCATTGTAGAGGTGGGGGTTAGGTATTAGATGCTTGAGAAGAGTTAACCAAGCTTTGTTAGGCTAATGGTTGTGGAGATCTGGGACTGAGAGAGATGCTCTTTGGAGAAGAGTCATAGAGGCTGTTTTGTGCCATCAGAGGTACATAATCGTAGGCAATGAAGTATTAGAAATGGATTTAATGTTCTGGATAAACTTCTTTCCCAAATTTTAGACACAATTATATAACAGATAATATCTTTATGTCAACCTCTCAATAATGCTGTGAACAAATTAGTGGTTGATTCTTTTCCATGTGCATTGATTGATTTAATATCAGTAAGCAGTTGAGTCTATCCTCGGATTCTTGTGTAATCAACTAAAATTATTCTGTTGCACAGGATGATTGCAGATCCTGCCTTCTTATATAAGCTTCTTTTGGAGCAGGCTGCTACAATTGGCTGTTCAGTTTGGTGGGAGTTGAAGAACCGTAAGGATAGGTATGTGCTTTATTTATGACAAACTTTATCTGTTATGCCCATTAAATATAATTAACTGATTAGATTCTCTTTACTATGGTTGTAGGATAAAACAGGAGTGGGATTTGGCACTTATTAATGTCCTTACCATAGCAGCCTGCAATGCTGTTGTTGTTTGGTCTCTTGCTCCTTGTCGTTCATATGGTAACACATTCCAAAACGACTTGCAAAATACATTACAAAAACTCCCAAACAATATATTTGAAAAGAGTTACCCACTTCGAGAATTTGACTTGCAAAAGAGAATCCATTCGTTCTTCTATAAGGCTGCAGAGTTGTGTATGGTTGGGTTAAGTGCTGGAGCAGTACAGGGTACAGTATCAAACTTTTTGGCCAGTAAAAAGGGGGGAAGGTAAATGTCTTTTGTTAATCTGTTTTCTTTTCACCTTAAAAGTAGGAAAGTAAATAACTCTGCTTGTGATGGGGCGAAGTATTCAGACAAATTTATTTTGGGTGACCATTAATTGTTGGGCAGGTTGTCTGTGACAATTCCAACCGTGAGTACCAATGCACTTGGTTATGGTGCATTCCTCGGTCTCTATGCAAACCTCAGATATCAGTTGTTAAGTGGATTTGATAGAGCAATGATCAGCCACTTTGATGTTATTGGAGTGGCACTGTTTTTTAGCACAGCTTTGAGGTCTGTTTCTTTCTCTACCAAGTCATTCATGTAAACCCGACAATAGTGCTGGTTCACACTCACTGACTTACGTAGTTTTTGCATTTTCCCATGCTAAATGGATATTTTTAAACCTCTCTCTCATTCTAATTTATTAAATTGATATGATATTGTTGGGGATTTTCTTCATTGTTGATATAATCAATATGTTCACTTAGTTGTATAGTCTTCTAACCGTAGTGGCTTCTCTTTCATTATTGTTTTAGCTTTTGCTAATAGCTTATTCATTTCTAGGAAAGAGCTTCTTATTTATTCTTATATTTATTTATTTAGAACAAAATATGTGCTATTCTGTTGGGTTTATATTCTTGTCAGTTTGTCAATATATATTTTATGTTTGCCTCATATGCTCTGAGAATTCCATCTGGTGGCATTAGCATTCTCTGTCTCCTTGCTTCTATGTCAAAGGACCCATTTACATTTGATGCCAGATTATTCATTAAGGTGTCTTCCTTGATAAATTCCTTCTGTAAGTAATAGATTTGCAATCCTTGTCAGAACTTGTTAATAAGTATCCACATTTTGATTATATTGAAATCTGTAACCATAGATTATGAAAGCTTATTTGTTTGATCGGTATTGGTGTCCAAACTTTATGTACCTAAAATAATTGTCCCTGCCTTTGGATACTTTCATCAGAGCTTGAGCTGTTTAACTTTTGTTAGTACTCATTGTATGCAGGATTTTGAATGTTCAATTAGGAGAGAGATCAAGGCTGGCATGGTTAGGCGTAGAGGCAGATCCACTGGTTCAATCAGATAGTCTCTTGAAGGTTTACAGCAGACCTTCTGAGGATGTTAATAGGGCATCTTCAAAATGGTTTATATCAAAGAATGCCATTGTTTCTGGGCTTGGGCTCCTTGGCATCAAACAGGGGACTGTTGACTCTGTTGCTGATGGGGAACCAGCGGCTCCGAAGGCACGGAGAAAGAGGATTGTCCGGAAGAAGGTGACTACAAGTTGAGCATAGTTCTGTTGATCTAATCACTATCACTGTCCAATTTTGCCATATGATGAAGACATTGAGAGCTTGCTCGCCAAACTTTGGAGAAAGAGCAGGTGGGAGGTATCCATAATGATTCATGGCTGCTTCAGCAGTGGGGCGGCTGAGAGAAAATATAATGACTAGTACAAGAATAATATTTTTGGGGAGGATTTTTTTTTTTTCTCATTAAAGTACTTGCAGTTGATCTAAATTGACATGAATAACAATGCTGTATCCAGAATTGATTGTATCAAAAAAAAGAAAAATTGATTGTTCTTGAAATTTTCTTATAGATTGAAGGTTTAGTTATGATATTACACCTTTTTTTAATGGGAATATTACATTGTTTTGAAAAATAACTTCTAAACATTTCTTTTGGGGCTCTCAAACTTTTCGCAAAAACTGTTTGTCATGTCCCAAACAATTCAATGATTTTGAATTATTGCCATCATTGTCGTTAGTTGTGAATGTTAATCTATTCTATTATCAAATGATCCAACTGCAAATATTTGTAATGAACTTATGTAATTTCACCCCAATTGAGTCAGAATTCAATTCAAGTAAGCCTTGTTTACAAGGATGGTCTCTTATCCTTGAAAAAGGATACAAGAATCCACGCTCTCCCCTAACTAGTTATATGTATCGGATACATGATATATTAGCTTTATTTTTGCAACCTTTTGTATACCTTATAGCTGTGATAGGATCATATTTCGTATCCCCTTGTGGGTGTGATAAATTTGTTAATTTGTTACATCCCAACAGGTGGGATTTCAATTTAATTCGTTACATCTTAGGCTCTTAGCTGGTGGATCACATTTTTTTTATCTTTTGCAAGTGGATGGATATTATTTTATGTGTCGTCTATCCCTAATACGAGGGTCAAAACTAGTATCACATGATAGGCTTGCAAGTGCAATCGTAAAACAAAGTCTATTGCAACAAAAAAATTATTGCTACATAGGGCTATGAAACACTTTTTGCCGGCTAATGTTTGTCATCATTTTCGTCGCCTAATATATCTAAGCAATAAAACTATTTTGTTGCATTATATTTTCCTCACCTAAAGTCATATTTAGGGTTTGTTTGGGATCTACTTATTTTGTTGAAACTGAAAACTTTTTGCTAAAAGTACTGTAGATAAAAGTAAAAGTTAACTGAAATAGTATAGTGAAACCTATGAATAATACCAAAAAGTGCAGTGGGACCCATGAATAATAGCAAAAATAAATTGAATAGTAAAATAAGTTGGCAAAATTAATTATACTAAATGGACAATTAGTTTGAAAAAGTCTACTTGAAGGTGGCAATTGATCATCTTTGCCTAAAATGGAGTGTCATATAAAAGACTTATCACCTTTGCCTATTATTGTTTGTCTTTAATGCAACACCACATGGACCTTTGCTCTAGCTACAACATTGGAAAAGGTACCCTAAGATCACTTCCCTTTACGAACCTTGGAGGATGGCATAATGTTAGGACTCTTTCATAACAATAAGGGGAAATGTTTATTGATAGGGAATATTTTCACCATCCCAAATTTTGGCTAACACCCTAGAGTCTTCAAGTACAAAGGCATCGTTAGACCCAATACCATCATTAGACAATAAACTATCTTTAGGTCCCATGAGCATTGTCAAGCCTTATGTGTATCTTCAGGTGTCCCCAATGTTCGTCAAGCACCCCAGAGATCATCAAGCCCCCTGAGTGCTCACTAATATCTGTGACAATAGTTAAATTTACTCATCTGATACAAAACATAGTAGACGAAGCAATGCATGAATGACGACCCTTCATATTTAGCTCCACACACAGTTTACAAGTTCTCCACTCTAGTATCTCCATATGGAAAGAACTTTCACACCATGCCCACAGATTCTTCTACACATTCGTATCCTCCAAACATGGAAAGTTAGGCCCAAGGATCTTAGAACATTTGCTCCATACTCTTCCTATAAGGAAAGAGCCTACATTCACAGGATCTTGGTCAACTCTATACCACTATATAAGCACCATGCCCCCTCCTTTCCAAGGTACATTTCTTGGCTCTCAAACATTTGGAGTTATTGGAGATTATTCAATCCCACAGGTTGATCTTTGGTTTCCAACTTACTTTCTTACTTATACTTTCATAATTTTTTTTATAAGACTTACACTTTCATAATTATAATAATAAAAAATAAATAAAAGAATGTAACTTTGTTTTGGTTAAGAGTACAGTTGTTAATTTATCATGGCACTGCATATTCACTCATTCGTAACTTCATTATCACTAGAATATTAGAGTTATTGCTCAATGTAACATGAAATACTAATCAAGAGTGGTGGGAGAAGAGGGGGGGGGGGGGTAGAGAGAGAGAGAGAGCGCTTTTCCTATGTCTTATTTTTTTTATAAACATCAATTTTTTATTACAAAGAAAAAAAAAAACTCCAAACAAAGAAAACACAGCAAAAAGAAAGGAGATTATATAACATAAAGAAAATTAGCTTCCACTGGGGGCAATTTGTAACATCAAAGGAACCTACAAAATTATTAAGAAAGGACCACCTTGCTAGAGTATGAGTTGCCATATTTGCCTTCCTAGGGACCCAACAAACTGTTGGATTAGGTAGAGACTCTAGTGCTACAATAGTCTCTTGAGTGATTGTTTTAATCCTCCATGAAACCTCCTAGCAATGCTTAGAAACGGTGTTGAGGCAAATTTGAAAATCTCCTTCGAAGGTGATAGCTAATGAATTCATCTGGTTAGCAAGAGATACAACCCATCTCAACACCTCAACTTCAGCCTAGAGAGGGGAGTTGGTGTTTGCTTTATTTGAGCGAACAAATATCAAGTCCCCTCTCTAGTCTCTAGTCACAACAGTAAAAATGAAATAAGAATGGTCCATTGATGCATCTACATTAATTTTGATGGTGCCTTTAACTAGTTTGGTCTAGCTAAAAACACTTCTCAGAGGTTCATTTCTCTCCTTTGAAGCTACCTGCTGCCTCAAACTAGTGTCCTCAATAAGAATTTTTTCCAATGAGGATTTGACCTCCACAAAGCAAGGGGACCTTCCCTCAAACACCACTTTATTTCTGTATTTCCAAATTTGATCGCATAAGAGGGCTCCAAATAGAAAGAACTCATTTTCCTCTACTTCTAAATTTAAGATATTGGCTGGACATAGAATGAGCTTCATAAAGTGGGAAATAGATGAGAGATTTAAAAAATTCAACCTAATCCCCCATTTACTTCCAACCCATAAACCTCTAGCCATAAAGCAATTAAAGAAGAGATGGAGAGTAGATTCAAAAAAATATATAAATAAATCTATGGTGAAAACACCATTTTGATCCTTACCTTTTGGAATCACAATCAATTTGGTTCTTACATTTTTGTAGCAGTCAATTTGATCTCTGTTATTTTCAACTTACAGTTAATTTGGTCCTTACTGTTAACTCACTAACGGAAAATGCCTACATGACAAATGGTGTGCATAGTTGACACACACTTGGATAATAAAATAAAATAAAATAAAAAAAAATATATATATATATATATATATTTAATTGCTATTGATAATAAAATAAAATAAAATAAAAAAAAATATATATATATATATATATATTTAATTGCTATGTAAGAAAACCACATCAGCAATTTTAAGAATAAAAAAATGCACGTCAGAAAAACAAAAACAAAAAATTTGAAAAGATGAGTTTTTTAAAAAATTCCCTTGATTTTCTTAGTGTTTCATAACAACCAAACACAACCCAAAAAACAACCCCACATACAAAAATCAAACTCAGCATAGGGTTGGGTCAGGTTAGCTCAACAAGCATTTTCTATTCTTGTTTTGGCAATGAGGAGTTGCAATTGCAGAGAATGAATTGAAGAAGTAGAAGGAGGATGTCATTGTGTTTTGGATTGAAGTCTGAACTTGGGAGTGGAGGTGTTTATTGAGGTGGTATTGGAAAGTGATGCTAGCAAGCAACGTGGCTTATGCTGTTTGAATTTTTCTGAAAACCAATTAGGTTTTGCAAATTCCATTCTTCGATACCTTAGCTAAAGTGTTCTCTCTTTCTCTCTCTCAGGTTCATTTATTTTCTCTCTCTTTTAGATATGGTTTTGTACTTGCCCAGATCTAGGTTCAAGCTCCACCACCGAGATTGAAATGCACTTGCCGAATTCGATGGTGTTGTTGGCTACTGGAGTTTGCGGTGGTGTTGCTGTGTTCGTTGTAGTGGCTTACTGGCTTGGAGTTTGTGGAGAATTTTTGGGGTTGAATTTTATTTTTATGTGTGTGGTTTGCTATGTTTGGCTTCCAAGAAACTCTAAGAAAATCTGGGAAGTTTTTTTTTTTTTAACTCCTCCTTTTAAATTTTTTGTTTTGTTTTTCTAATATGAATTTTTTTCATTCTTAAAATTGCTAATGTGATTTTTAGAGAGAAATTAAGTATTTTTTATATTTTTTTATTAGCCATGTGTGTGCCAGTTGTGTACAACATTTGCCACATAAGTATTTTCCATTAGTGAGTTAATAGTAGAGACTAAATTGACTGCAAGCTAAAAATAACAATGACCAAATTGACTACTACCAAAATGCAAGACTCTCATCATTCCAAATATCTTGGTCTCCCTTCCATTATTGGTAGATCAAAATCATTGGTCTTCGCGGATATAAAACAAAGGGCGGGGCAAAAGCTTGTTGGGTGGAAAGGGAAGCTCCTCTCAATAGGGTGGAAGGAAATCCTGATCAAGGTAGTCGCTCAAGCTGTCCTAACATACACTATGAGTTGTTTCTGGCTTTGTGAAGAACTAAAGAGCATAAAGATGAATTTTTCGTGGGGACAAAAAGAGCAGGAGACGAAAATTGCTTGGATTAGTGGGCGAAGGATGTGTAAGTCAAAGACCAAGGGAGGTATGGGGTTTCGTAACCTACAAGCTTTTAACCTCGTAATGCTAGAATTCTCTCAAACCCAGATTCTCTAGCGACCAGAGTGTTTAAGGCTAGATATTCCTAGGATGTCCTCAATGTGAAGCTTGGTGCTTCACCCTCATACTCTTGGAGAAGCATACACAGTAGCTTGAAGGTGATTCAAGAACACACTAGATGGAGGGTAGGGAATGGAAAGCTCATTCACATATGGGATGACAAGTGGCTGCCCACCCTTCCACTTACAAAGTCATCTCCCCCCCCCCCCCTCCACCTAAAAACATTGCTGAATACCCCATGGTTTCTACCTTCATTGACCAAGACACAAGATGGTGGAAGGTGGAAACCCTTTGAGCTACCTTCCTTCCTTTTGAGGTAGAGAAAATTCTCAAAATACCTCTAAGCTACAACATGATTGAAGACAATATCATTTGGTTGGGTAACAAGAAAGGGGGAATTCATCGTAAAGAGTGTTTACCACATTGCCCATAAGCTGATTGATAGCATGGAGGAAGGTGAGAGCTCATTGGGAGACCGAGAACCCTATTATGGCGAAGCTTGTGGTGCTTAAAACTCCTTGCAAAAATAAAAATTATTGCATGAAGAGGATGTGTCAATGGTCTCCCTACCCTTAAGAATCTTGATCTTAGAGGTATCAATACCCTAGGAACTTACCAAATTTGTGGAAAAGCTTTTGAAACTCTCCATCATGCCCTTCTCTCTTATGACTTCACCAGTCAGGTATGGCATCTTTGGTTAAAGGGAACCCAAACCCCCCTCACTGGTAGCTAGAATTTTTTGGACTCAGTTTTGAAACTCCTATCAGAAGGCTGCTCTAAGGCTTTAGAATCATTCTTCGCCACTGCCTGGGAAATCTGGTTCAACAGGAACCAAGTAATTCATAATGAATTAGGTTCCCACCCAAGCCAAATGGGCAAAAACAATATTGTTGATTTCAAGGAGACTGCAACCTCTGACCCTCCCCCTCAAAGGCCTTCCCCCTAGAAGGATGCCCGCCCCCCCCCCCCCCCCCCACCACAAATGAAACCTTTAAAATCAAGGTGGATGGAGCTTCTGCCAATGATGGCAATAACTCCAGCATTGGAGTTATCATTGGGATAATAAAGGCCACCAATTGTTGCACTAAGAAAAGTTTTGCAAGCCCACTACCCAATAGAAGTTGTGGAAATACTAGCTCTTGAGTAGGGAGTTCTGCTGGCTTAGGAAATGGCATTGTCCCAAGTCATTTTTGAATCCAATGCTCTCAAAGTCATTCAAACCATCAATGAAGGCATCACAAACAGCAAAGCAAGCCACCTCATCCAGGGAATCCAGCTTGCCTGAGACACCTTCACTAGCTATAGCTTTCAGCACCTAAAAAAGGACTACAACAAAGTTGCCCATGGGCTTGTTCAAAATGGTAGGCAAAGCAACACAACACTCTTATGGAAGGGAGTCAAACCTCCTATTAAATTAAATGATGCTATGATTTTTATGGTTATCACTTTGGTACGAATGAATTAGTTGGTTTTAATTTTTGAGAAAGGAATAGACAAAAAAGAAAGAAATAAAATAGAAGAGGGGCTAAATTAACGGTGGGTTAGATTTAATGTGAAATCATTAGTCAATTGTGTTATTAGGTAGATGAGGGGTTTAGAATCCAAATGCAAAACGTTTCAACTTTTATGTAAAGTGGATTGAATAGACTAAAATAAACCTAAATGGGCCCAACAGATTGAACTAGCTAAAGTGAATTGAATTGGTTTGAATGGACCAAAATAGGCTAAAATAGGCCAAAATAAACTAAAATATTAATTACTATAATTCAGCCTTTAGAAACTACCTTACATAAACATAAATATTATGTGACGTTAAAAATCTTTTTTTTTTGGCACTTTGGCTGTAGCAGCCATGGATAACAGAGTTCTGGATAGGGCTTTTGTGTTGGGAATGTGCAAATTCTACACTACAGCCGTGTCTTGTACTTTGTAGTCTTTGTTGAGTGACTGTATCTCGAGTCGACATCCTAATAACTCCTAGTAAAGTAAATACACAAATCAATGTCAGGACATGTATTGGGTTTGGGGGGTTTTCAGCTTCTTCACCCAATCATCAATATCAGCCTCAGCCAAGGAAAGGGAAATGGGTCAAGCTTCTCTTTACTCACCAACTCCAACTATTTCTGTTCCAATTCCATTTCAAAACGACTACTATTATCTTTATGGAGCTCTACAACTATAACTGCAACATCATCATCATGTACTCCAAAACTAAAGACCCAAGCAACGAAGTCCCAGGCTGGTTCTTCTTCTTCATGGCCCCAACAACAAGATCAAAAACAAGAAGAAGAAGAAGAAGAAGAAGAAGAAGAAGAAGACTATCAAGTAGTGACAGCTATAAGAAGCCAATTCAACGACATTTTAATTCTCGATACTCCAAATTCCAGGATGCTGCTTCTCGACGCTACTCGTATACTCTCTCATAATAAAAGCCTAGTTATTAAAACAACTTCACTCACCCCTACTCTTCGAGTTCACTTCTGACCCAGTTGTCTTTCTGTGTTTTCTTTATGTTGATGCATGCAGATAATGTTCATAGTATTCTTTACAAGGACCAGAAATGGACTGGTTCCTATTGGGTATGTCAAGCTTTTCTCTTTCTTTATTGTTTCCTTTATTTGCTTGAATATGATAATTCAAACCAGATAATTGCTGCCAATTAAGCATATTAATTTAATGAATTATGCAAATTATTAGATTGTGTCCTACTTTTGGTTTTATTGTTGACAAAAATATTCATGATATTCCTTTTTCTGAGCTCGGTATTGAATTGGTACTTCGTGGTCATAACTCATAAGCCTCTTACATATAGCAGGCAGTGTGAGAGTACTAATGTCAATAAGTTGGATATGCATATTTTTGCTTTCTATCAATTTCCTATGTACTCTTGGCATCTTAGTAGTGTGCTGATGAGGTTATTGCTTATCCTTTTTTTTTTTTCTTCTCATTTTGTAATAAAATATCTTCACCTTTTGTCTTTCAAATTTGATATATGGGTTTCGCCATTTGTTTCCCCATTGTCGTATCATAATCTCACAATTGAACAAAAATTCTAGTTTGAATAGTAGAGGGGAAAGTAGTTCTTAGTACCATCCGGTGAAGAGCACAATTGAACATTATAATTCTCTTGCACCAGAGTACCTTTTGTGGTAGATTTTGTCTTTCGTCTTATCTCTCATAACCTGCTTGGTCTCAATACTTTTATTTGAAATATATTTGTCTCAAGAGTGATGAGCTGGATCCTAAGGCTTTCACTGGATTTTCTTAAGGCTTCAGCAAGAGAGAGAGAGAGGATGAATAGGATTGAAATCTGCTTTAAGATAACTTTTGTCTCCATTGATGTAATTTTTCTTGAGCATGTCTACTACTAATCAGCTCTCATATCTCTTCTAGGCTTCAAGCAAATTGGTACTTGAGAAGGTAAAAGGGAGTGGACAAAGTACTTGTTTCTATTGTTTTCTGACTTTCCAATTAGAAATTCACCTAATTTTTTGCCAATAATGCTAATAAGCATGTTGGCATATTCACAAGTGAGTGATGTGGTTGTTTAAGTAGTAAAGTCTCATATTGGATAATAATGACAAGAGTGAGTAGTTAATAACATAATTGGGTCCATTGGCTATAGCTTTTGGGTCAAGTGGTACCCTGATATGTTATATTAACTCTTCAATTGGAATCTTCCCAAGGTGTTATTTGCCCAACAAAGTAGATAGGAGTGTATACTAAATAATAACCAGAAACTAGTCAACTACTGTCACAAGGGTACCATGCTTCGTTGTCTGCACAAAGATAGATCCCCTTTCGGTTGATACAATATCTCATGAAGGTCATGAAGAGTGGGTGAAAAGAGATTTGTGTAAATTTCATACTTCAAACCTACTAATAAATAAAAAGGGGGAAAAAGAGAATTATGTTTCCTCTTGACACCACATGCTCTAAGTCCTGCTTTCCTTGTCCTGAAGTTTTCCTGGTGTTGTATGATGTGGCAAAGTCTTTAACTTTGCCATGTATATGATAAGTGACTAGTACATTTACATGGTTTTCTTCCTTAGCTGATGTTTTTTCCTTGGGAAGTTGAGGAAAAAAAAAAGCTTTTTTCTGGTGTTTGATTCCACTCCATGCATCCTTTGGAGTAGCCTCAAAATTTCTAGAAGAATATTGTATTTTATGATCTTTGGGATCTATTCATCTGATAAGACGCTAAGAATTCTCATAACAAAAAAAATGTATGATAAGCTTTTTACAACTTTCTAGAGGGCAATGGATTTAATTTTTATTTTTTTAATGACATGGAACCTCACCAAGGCAGGGCGCCTTGGACCCATCCCTATGAGTAAACCACAGATATAAGACTCCACCTACCAGAAAAAAATATTATATTATACTACCAATCTCAGCTGTCCATTCGATGTTAAAAATCATTCAAATGTTCAATTTTATGTTAAGGCTATCACTACCTGATTATTTTTCTCAAATTCTTTGTATTTGGAGAAATAAAGAATACAGCCATGAGGAAGTTACATCCTGCTCGTTTACCCTCACTCTCTATGGTAACATTTATGTGTGTGTGTGTGTGTGTGTGTGTGTGTGTGTGTGTGTGTGTGTGTGTGTGCACGTCTTTTAATTGAAAAATAAAATTCCTTTCCATTGATGGGTTCTTTGAATGTGTTGCATTATACAGGATGAGTTTGCTAGCTTGCCGGCTATTGTCCCAAAAGGTCCCATTGCTATCTTTGGTTTGGTAACTCTTTAAATAATGTGGATATCTTCTTTGAGATTATTGTAATACATATCTTTCTGAACCAAACTTGTTATTTCATGAATGAAATATTATTCTTATTCTGTCAGGGTGGCGGAACTACTGCTCGTCTAATGCTTGACTTGTGGCCATCATTGCAACTTGAAGGCTGGGAGATTGATGAAATTGTAGGGTACACTAAGTATCTTGTCCAACTTAATAATTTAAATTTCTTAAGGCTATATACATTATAAAGATCTGGGACCAACTTCAAGCTTGAAGATCCCAGAAATTACATTGATCAACTAATCTTTTAAAGGAAGCCCACAAAGAACCTCTCACAATGTGCTAGTTATACCACCCAGAAATTCTGATTTGAGAAGCATTGGCCTGGATTCTCTTAAAATGTCAATATCTTAATAAAGTGCATCCACTGAAATACACCATATATCTATGAACCTCTAAAACTTATTGGTCTCTTGATCTATTGTCATATGAAAAGCTGAAGAAGGTAGTACTAAGAGGGAATCACCTAGTTCTTCCTACTAGGGTATTTCTTTAAAATAATGAAATGAACAATATATCATAGAACTTCTCTCAAGAATATATGCAGTGTTGACTGTTTATGCACGCTGTTTGGAGCTGCTTCTATATTGTTAGAAATATTAGGATTCTCAATAACTTAAGCTTTTGGGACAATCAGTAATTTAAAATGGTATCAGAGCAAGAGGTCCTAAGTTCGATTATTGTCCCCTTTACTTTACCTCTCATTTAAATTCTCATGTGTTGAGTCTCACTTATTAAAAGGTATTTTGAGCCCACATGTGAGGGAGACTGTTAGAAATATGTGGTTAAATGATTAAATTTACCATATCTCGTTGCTTAAGCTTTTGGGACAATCAATAATTTTTAACATGTACTATTGCAACTTCACTATTACATAGTCTATTGCAGCAATGTCTAAGAAGTAAGAAGAAAGATTAATGAGCCTATTTCAAGTAGCAATCTTAATTTGAAATTTATATTCCATGGGAATTTATTTATTGTAGGATATGAAAACACATTGTGCAAGAACATTGAGATTTTACAGGGCCCTCTATTTATTGCTAAACATTTAGTAAAGGTGCAAGTATAATATCAGCTATTATATTGCAATTATGAAGCACATTAGCTGTGGAAGGAAATTTATAATCATTTCAGAGGCTTATAATGGTTTGGATTTTCTAGCTTTCTATTAGCTTTGAAGAAACATTTTTCTCCTAGCTATAGGATCAAATAGGAGCTTTATATGCTGCTTTCCTACTAAGTAACATGGTTTAAAAAACATATTAGCAATAATACTTACATTGGATGTTATTACAGTGGTTTTAATCCAAATGTTTCTTACACTGATAGCATATCTGCATTAGTTAAATGCTTGAAAGCTTTTGGTTCCCGGGTTGACTGCATCCTTAGCTCATAATTTTTCTATTCTAGTTAATTGAGAAATCGAGAGAATATCTTGGGCTTTCGGATCTTGAGAAACGCACTGTAGCTGGTGGCATTCTTAATGTTCATATTGGTGATGCCCTTTCACAGTCAGTTAATGCTTCTGGAGGGTTTGCTGGTGAGATTCCTTTCTGCATTGCTTTTGTATTACCTATTTCATCTCCTTCTGTTTCTTTTTAGGACTTTTTGGATGGTTTGAATTTTGGAACTAGATTTATGTTTTGAGGTACTTTTGGATGGGTTGTGGGTCTTGTTAGTCTCTTAGTGGACTTCTCTACTCATCTTTTTTTAAAAAAATAAATAAATAAAAACGTGAAGCATGTTTATTGTTTCAATTTTCATAGTTTTTGTCATCTAATTTAATTGCACTTCAATCTCTAGGAAATGCCTCCTTTTACTAACTCATTTCTTCTTTTTCACAAGGATGGCTTTTAGTTGTACTTTGCTCCCCTTTGTCTCACTAAGTTGTGCTTGAAATGATATCAGGCATTGTTGTTGACTTGTTTTCTGGTGGAAAAGTATTGCCGCAGTTGCAAAAGGTTTGTATCTCACTTTCTTACATGAAGGGTTGGGACTTGGCTTTTGACATGGTGCCATGGTCTTTGATATTTCCTGTTCAAAGTTCTCCAGCACAGTATAAGTGCTGTTTTAAATTTAAATTTGTTAAAAAGTTTCAATCATCTCTTCAATTGTTAATGCACTTTACTGTAATCATCTTGTCCTTCGAGCCAAGGTTCTACACACTCTCTGCTGTCATCCACAAACACTGCTTGACTATTTCTTTGTTGATTTTTCCTTGCTTTCTGGTCTTTGGCAGGTTCAAACCTGGTTAGAATTGAATGATAGATTGATGTCAAATGGTCGTCTCATGGTGAACTGCGGTGGCATTGATGAAGCAGCTGATGTGATAGATGGAGTGGTCCATCCCAAAAATTCTTCAATTGATGGTACCTGGGTGCAAAATTATACTATCAAGGCACTATCCAAAGCATTTCCTGGAAAAGTAGGGATTCTTTCATGAAAATATTATGTTCATTTGTGAACAAACGTGGCTGCATCTTTTTCAAGAAATACATAGTAGGATTACAAAATAAATCCAAAAGGATGAGCAACTTTTACAGTGCATTGAAGAGAAAGTTCAGAAAGGAATTTAGGACATGTTTAGTTGTCCAGTGTTATTCAATGGTTCCAATCATATTTTGCAAACACATAAACTACCCCTGTTACAGATTTTTTATTTATTTTTTTCCGACTGTTGCACTTAGTGATGGTTGAAACTCTTAAACCCTTCATAAAATTTTATGCAAAACACAATAAAACATTTTAATTTCAATGGACATGCCCTTTGCTGCCTGGCCAATTTAGTGTTAAGAAATAGTAGAAAAGGTAATCTTTGATGGTTGAAAATCTTAATCCTTTCATAAAATTGTATGCAAAACAAAATAAAACATTTTAATTTTCACTGGACACTCAAACAGGCCCTTTGCTGCGGGGCCAAGAAATAAAAGAAAAGGTGATCTTTGTAGTGGCTGTAAATATGACTCATAGACTCTAATTGTGGATCATCTTATGCATTGTTTGATAATAGCATAATTTCACTTAAGAAGCTAATAATAGGTTGATACTTGATTAGAACAGTAGAGAATCTATAGAGAATGGAGAATCAATGGTTAGCTGATGGCTAGTAGTTATCAAAACTGAACCTTTGGTGGTTTGCTTGATGACTGTTAAGGGTGGATCAGAGATGACACTACCTATAGAATTTTTGTCTCATTAAGGATGGTAATGCAGAGGATTTAGGGATAAAAATGATGCAGGACAGAAGAATAGGATTCTTGAAGACACCTTAAGTAATTTATACTAATAGGGGACTGTTCAAACAAGAATATCAAGCTTTAATGGGCTAGGCATGTGGATAGGGACAGACATAATAAGATTTTTGTAGGGTTCTTCATTACTCATAATTCTCATATTGTATTGTTGAAGTTATGATTTTAATCCAATTGTGATAGAGGAGTAATGCTTGCAGCTTCTTGCTCAAGCTGGTGTCAGTGAGACATTCCTAGCTTGTATCGTCTGACTAATCATCCAATAGATTGTAAACATTGATTATAAATGAGCATGTATTAAATTATGATGCGCTTTTCCTTGTCTGTAAGTTTTGAGTTTCTTGTTATTATTTACCAGTGCCCTTAAGACAGAAGAAAACTAACAGTTTGAAATTTGAATGATAGTTAAGCTGGAAGAGAATGCCAAAAAGAGAAGGTGAAAATTATCTTGCACTCACAGGACCTTTGCCAGATTTGATTTCATGGTCTGCTATAGTCCCAGATCCGCTGAGGACAGCAGTAAAGCAATGGAAGCCTTGTGGAACCTTTTCATGAAAGCCTGCTCTAGGCTTGTGATAAATGTGAGACTAAAAACTTTTCACAATCAAAGTTGCATTGACACCTCCTTGTGCTGTTTTTGGAGTCATTTCACTAAAAGACAATGAATCATGTGACATAAAGAGAGTTGTGTGTTCTGAGGTTCTATCCAATGGTTAAACTGTTTTCTTTCTGTACCCATCCTCTGCTTAAAAATCCACTGTTCCAGTTATTAAGGAGATGAATTTTAACTGCAATAAGTAGTAGGTTGTTGTAACGCCCCAAAATCATAAATAATAAAAGTCTATTCAATCTAAATAATCCATAAACAATATTAAATAAAAGCAACTAGCAACTTAAAATCTCATCACAAATGTCAGAGCTGTAATCTACCAAAGATAAAACAACCTTAAAATAATTCTCCAGTATAATGTTTAATGCCATAAAAATAATAATAAAATTTTCAGTTACACAAAATAATTCGTAACTATCGTCTTCCAAAAATTTTTACTCCAATAATTCCTCTAATGTATCTGTAAGGGGAAATAAAGGGAGTGAGATAACTCAATAAGTAGAATTCACTAACATTGGGGTGTGGGAACAAATCTTTCAAATAAATAATTCTTACAACAATTTCATAACTTGTAACTCATCAATATTTTATCATCAAATATTTTACATATTTTATATATATATATATATATATATATATATCTTTATATTATGAGCCATCATAATATATATATTAATACCATCACATAAACAATTTCCTAGGTTTTTCTTGTAATCAATGTTTATGCCCCGTTGACAAGGTTGTGCTATCCGCTTTTTGGGACTGGAACCTCCTTTTCATCTCCTTTCTTAAGGATGGCTCCTTTCGAATCTAAATGTGCACTCCCTTGCTAAGGAGCTTCCTTTTTGGATCCTCAATAGTATACTCTCTTACTAAGGAGCTATCAAACGTGCACTGTCCCCTTTTCTGAGACCGTCCCTTGCTAAGAACTAGCTACAGTATGATGATCTCTTACTAAGGACTAAATACAATACTGAGCTTTTAATCACAACTTGCCATAGGTTTTCCAAACACATTTCAACATGCTCACAAAAATAATTCATTCATAATTCTCAAAATATAAAGATATATTCATACATACAAGTTTAAATAAATTTAGGTTGTCCCACAAATTTTTCATAAATTTAATCACGACTTGCCATAGGTTTTCAAAACACATTTCAATATGCTCACAAAAATAGCCATTCATATTTCTCAAAATATAAAGATATATTCACACATACAAGTTTAAATAAATTTAGGTTGTTCCATAAGTTTTTCATAAAACGAATAGTCAATTTGCACATCAAACATTTATAAAATATCAATTTATATATATAATATCAACATATTTCTTTGATATAGAATAGTTTAATAATCAACACTGTTTTGGGAAAACCCCTAAAATTAGTAAACACCACTTACCTCTTAGTTGCAAAATAAAAGGAATCAATCACCCTTGAGTCACAATGAATCAGTAGAATTAGAGCCTAGCAACACCAAAAATAGGTCTATCAATATACGAATTTCTCACTAAAATCTGTTTTCATACTTAGACAATATAATCTTAGACAACACTAATATTTTCAAAATTTTACATTTATTATGTAACTCTCCAGTTCACTTTCAACTTTAATCTAATTGTTCTGTTTCACGCATTTTTACTATCTATTAATAAGCATGATTGTAATGCAACTCTATAAGACTCTAGCATCTCACTATAGGTCTAGCCATCATATATTCTACTATTCCTTAGAAGCCACATGAGATATATATATATATATATATGATCAACCTAATATTTATATCTATTAGTCAAAAAGTAGAAGCCACATATTATAGTTCTGTCAAATCAATCTTAAAGTCTATGGAGAATATGGCTATACAATCTATTTTTTCCTTATCAATCTCAAAGCCTATGGAGGACCATACGGCTATATATATACAATTCCTATTTTAATATTGTAATAAATCATAGGTCGGCTTCCCATCAATATAGTGATAGGTTCAGATTTTATGAACCCAATGCCAATTGTTTTACTTGGTACCAAAAGAACAAATGCACAGACCCATGTCTTCCTATAAGTGTGGGGACAATTATTAGCCATAGAATAATTCCAACTCTCTAAATCTTTCAACTTTCTAAAATTTCAACAAGACAAACCATACCTGAAATACTTGTGCACAGCCGTAGAGAAGAAAAGAAACAGTTCAATCGTGTGTTACGGCTGAAAACAAAAAGGAACTTTCTTACGTACATACACGTGTAACTTAAAAGGTAAAAGACTAGGGTTATCAAAACTCATATATTTACTTATATCATCTCATTTGGGCTTCATATCTCATAGTATTTATCTTATTTTTAATATCTTAGGTTCAAATCAATTTAATCCATTTAATTGTAGACCTCCTTTATAATTTACGAATAATAATTAAATTGGTATCAAAATTATGGGGTGTTATAGTTGTAGCTCAATAACTTCCTCTTTTGAGATGTTGTATTGTATATTTATACGTGTGTTGTCTATATATATATATATATATATTACCTGTACCTATAATAATTATATGGCGAAAATGCACTTTTGGTCCCTATATTTTAGGCCTATTCTCAATTTGGTCCCTAAATTGATTTAGGTCCTAAGTCAGTCCCTGATTTTTAAAAATCGTTTTTAAAATAGTCCCTACCGTCAACCCAATGACAAAAAATGCTGAGGTGGCAAACGGAATGTACTGTTTGCTAACGTGGCTAATAAAATAATAATAAAATATTTTATTTGATACTTTTTAAATTCCACGTCAGCATTTAAATTAATAAAAAATGCCAGCCTTAAGAAAATTTAAAAAAAATTGTAAATTAAATTTAAAAGAAAAAACCTTAAATCTAATTCAAACTAAAATCATTTCTTAAAAAATAAAAATTCATAATCGTTTTAATTTTTTTTTTTTTTTTTTTTTTTTGTTTTTGGTTAACCTCATCAGCTTAAAAAAAATTTCTACACTCTCTACCACTCATCTCAAACTCCCTCTCTCCCTCTTCACCCTACACTCTCTACCACTAAGAGGGGTAGTGGACTACCAACAAGTGGTGATTCCGAGTCACCAGTGAGCAAGGTAGCGCCGGATCGAGGTAAAATCTTCTCTGCCTTCACCGATGCACTATCTTTCAAGATGGAGGCAGGTCTCCCTGACGGAGCGGCGAATGTGGTGGAAGTTAACGATTCTGGGTTCATCGGTGAGGCGGCGGGTTGTATGGGTATAGGGCTTGGGTCCAGCGGCGACGAAGGAGATGCCGATTGAGTCTAAGTCCGTCGATTCTCTCCGTCTGAGTTAGTGGGATGATCAGAATCGGTTTTTTTCTCTTTCGGATTTGGTGTTGTTGATCGGCGAGGTGTTGTTGTTGATGGCGAATTCTGGGTTTGTTTGTGCTTTTTTTTTTTTTTTTTTTTTCGCCCTGTTCTGGGTTTGTATGTGTTTTGAGTTTGTTTGTGTTCTGAGATTTTGCCCAAACTGTTCTGGGTTGGTTTTTTTTTTTAATGCGGATTTGTATATTTTTCTAGATTTATGGGTTTGATTTCCTAGAGGTTTCAATGTTGATTGTGTTGGAATTTTTTGTGCTGAGATTGATTTTGAGTGGGTTAGTCAATTGGGTTTGTCTTGATTTGGAGAAGAACATGAAGAATGAAGTTCATGTTCTGGGTTGGAGGTTTTTGGGTTTGACATTTTTCTGGGTTGGAGGTTTGGTGATTTTTCTGGGTTGGTTTTCTCATGTGGGTTTGGGTTTGATGATTTTTTCATGTTCCAGAGGTTTCGGTGGAGGATAGGGATTTTATATGAAATTTTGCAATATTATGGTTTGATTGTGTTCATGTTCTGGGTTTGATTGTTCTTGGATTTGGGAAGAACACGAAGAACAAGTTCTTGTGTTCTTACCTCCAGAACAACAAAAAATTAGATTTAAAAGTTTTTTTTTTAAAATTTAGTTTGAATTAAATTGAAATTGAAAAATATAAATTATTTTTATTTTTTTAATTAAACTGATATGGCTTTTTTTAATTTAAAAAATGCTAACATGGCATTTAAAAAATATCAAATAAAATATTTTATTATTATTTTATTAGTTACGTCAACAAACAGTACATTCCGTTTGCCACCTCAGCATTTTCTGTCACTGGGTTGACGGTAGGGACTATTTTAAAAACGATTTTTAAAAATCAGGGACTGACTTAGGACCTAAATCAATTTAGGGACCAAATTGAGAATAGGCCTAAAATGTAGGGACCAAAAGTACATTTTCGCCTAATTATATTTTACTTTATTATAATTCTAATACAATTTGCCAAAGTGCTATGTTGTACTTTACTTTTCTAATACAGAGGATCACAGCCCGTGTTATTAAATCCAGCCAGGCCGGTTAGATTGGTAACACTGTAACTCGACACATTGACTGGTTTGGGTCATCAATTGGATCAACTGTACATAAGACCCGACCAAAACCAGTAAAATCTAGCGGGTTTTAAGCAAACTATGTGACTCGGCTAGGTTTTAATAAATCAATTAGGTTTGTGAATTGTGTAAAATTATATTAATAGGTCCACTCTATTAAATTTTTTACTTTTTAATGTATGATATATGATAATTTAAATAAGAGAAAAACTTATGAATTTTTTTTATTAAAAAATGCACTTTTTAGTTTTACATTACCAATTAGCACATAGGTATATGTTATATAGTTTATGAGTACATGAGTATATGTTATATAGTTTATTGCTTAAATTTTTATTTTTTTGTCTTCTTTTGTTTAATTTTTTTTTTTTGTGCTTTATTTGTTTATAGCTTTAAGTTTAAGCCTTTAACCCTTTTTTCTCATCTTTTTTTTATTTGGTTTGAAATTTGCCTTTTTTTAATATACAAAATTTTAAGACATGCAACAAGATTTTATTTAGCATAAACTTTGTTGCAATCTTATGACGTTTATTTATTTTGCTTTGGAATTTTATAGAATTTCTAATACTATTGCTTGTGAAACCTTGATTTTGAATTATAATGGCAAGTTTAATTTAGGCATATACCTTTTTTTTTTTTTTAATTTACATTTTCATGTTATGATTTCTCAAACTTATATATATAATTTTTAAAATCTTTTTTTTTGACCATGCAGTTTGACCATTGACCTACTGGTTAAACCAATGACTCATAACCTAACTCATAAACCTGGTCAACGTTTGGTCCGAGTCTAATAAATATGCATGTAACAAATTGGACTTTAATTAACTATTTTTTAGAACAATTTTGTCACACCACATGGTACTATTTTATTGGCAACTCATGCAATAACATTATCATAGATTTTGGGTAAATCTCATTTAAAGCCTAAAAGAACCCATATTTTATTACAGTGGATCTTATACTTCATCAATTAGGCTCATGACCCAGAACATTACTATATGGATTGAGTGCAAGCAAAGTTTCAAGGCTCACAGCTGTGGACACAACGCGAAGTCACCACCTAATTTTACAATGGCCTAGAACCGTGAATATAGCGTCTTTTCGAGAAAGGGCCTTTGATCTTACTACCAAAGTATGAGTTTGGAGTTTAGGTACGATTTTGGGAAAGTATTAGGCACCCAAAATAGCCTGACCTATGGGTCGGCTTCCATTTATTGTGTCCTACATCTTAATCCTATTAAAGACATATTCAACATTAGATCTTAACACACGCACACATTAGCATATATCTAAACAAACAACATGGCATCAATCATCCCAAAACCTAATCATTCATCTATCATGACGATCAGCCAACCCTAACATTCATCTAGCATCAGATCACCATATCACCATATCACATCCAAGGCGGCAAACAAATCATGGCAGAAACACAAGCAGCAAACAAATCATGTTATCATACAAAGCATGGCGCTTACATATACATGTTCATCAAAGAAAGGTAGGGTTTTTAGAACAAACAAATGCAAGTTCATGTAAATGTGTGACTTACCTCACTTACCTTACTGCATCACAACACCTATGACATCGATGAATGGACATATCAATGCATTTTCATGGTATTAAAGCGAACAAATAGGAAATAAACCCAAATCTAGCATGTGAAAGACAAACAAATAATAAACATCTGAAACAGAGACTCATATCTATGAAAAAGGATTAAAACATAAACATAGCATGTGAAACAAACAAGGAAAAGAAGCAAAGAAACTTGAATTAGGATTTCTGGGCAATGGCATGCGTGCGCATGCGGGTCAACTGCATGCGTACACATACTTTGATTTTTTTCCCAGGTATGTCATTGTACATACCTTTGCACATGTTGGTTGGCTTTTTTCTTTTCTTTTTTTCAATATCAAACGACAACTTTATTTATTTGTTATTAGTTTTTCTTTTACTAAATGTTTTATTAGTTGTGTCAATTTGTAATTTTGTAGTAATTAAAATAATTACTTTTTATAACCTATTAAAACAATTGTTTTTAAGTACTAGGGACATGAAAGTAAATTTATATAAACTACATTTTCTTAAATATGCTAAACAAGCAGGTCGGGTCGGTTGGGTTTGGGTTAAAAAAAAAAAAATACAAGTTCAAGTCAAAACATGTCATTTTAGGCTTGTTAGAATTGGGTTGGGTCAATCGCGTTGTGGGTGGGGTCGAGTTGACCCGTATTTTTCACATGAATTAAAAAAAAAAAGTTTTTTAAGGTTGTAAAGTGCAATTATTTCTAAAATTAAATAAGGTGTAGGATAGAAAATTTGATGTAAATGTTTTGAAAATACAATTAGCTAAAATAAAAAATTTTAAGTAAAATTTTATCCTAAAAAAAAAAAAAAAAAATTTGCTACCTTGAAGGTTTGGATGTTTGATATCCAAACTGATACATAGAACCGAAATAGGGTTGCAAAGACATGATTTTTGTATAACATGGATACAATTGAACTTTTTTCTTAGAGATATCCAAACCTTGAAGGTTTGTATGTTTGATATCCAAAGTCATACATAGAATTAAAATAGTGTTTGTAAGTCATGATTTCTGTTTCATCCCTAGATCGATAACCCAAAATTGTGAAAATGAAGAGTGTGAGAGAGAGAGAGAGAGAAAAAAAAAAGAGAATATTAAAACGATAGAAAATTATACTTTATCATCCTAAATTATATATTGAATTACACTTTACACCCTAAACTTTTCAAAATACACAATTAGTACCATAAATTATAACTCATGTTACACTTAGAATCCCGCCATCAATTTTGTTGTTATCATGGATGTAAAACAAAATTTTAAAGTACAAAGTGTAATTGAGAATGTTGTTTAGGGATGCAAGATAACAACAAAATTGACAACATGATGCTAAGTATAACACGAGTTATAGTTTAAAGTACTAATTGTATATTATAAAAATTTGAGTCCAAATCTTCTGTCCCACTTTTCCTGCTCCACTCCATGCTCCACAATAAAAACTTGCCACATGTTCACCTAACTAATTAAATGCTACCATTTATTGACTTATTAATACTACCATCATTAATTAATGTAGTAATTAATTAATTAGGTGAACATGTGTCAAGTTTTTATTGGTGGAGCATAGAGTGGAACATGTAAGTGGGACAGAAGATTTGGACTCTAAAAATTTATGGTACAAAACATTATTTGAGGTATGGTTTAAGGTTTTAAAGTACAATTATTTCTAAAATAAAATTAAGTGTAGGATAGAAAATTTGATGTGAATGTTTTGAAAAGACAGTTACCTAAATTTTTTTTTTTTTTAATTCAGAGTTAAATTTTATCCTAAAATAGAAAACAAAAAAAAAAAAAATAGTAAGTTGCTGCCAATGCGCTAGGAGTGTGACTGCTCTCATAAACACTTTGTTCTCCGTCCATCCAATCCACTTCTAATTCCACAGTACCACTATTACATTTTTTAGATTTTTTTTTAAAGAAATTCTACATTTTATTTATATATAAAATAAAATGTAATGTTACTAATATAGACTTGATTTTGTCCGTGTATTGCATCCGACGACTCCGTAGGATAGGCGCATAGCCCATTATTAAAAAGGAAAAAAAAGAAAGTCATTCAATTCAATTCTGAATTTGTTATAGGCAGGCAGAGATGCGTCTTTGTGTGTTTGTGTGTGGAGTGTGGTATCTCATATCTGCTCTACACGTTATATTGTGAAATGTTAATAATGGTGGTGATGATGATGTTGATTAGAAAGAGTCCAACAACAGCCACCACCAGGAATAGCCGTCCCAAAAGTAAACGCATGATAATAGTATAAAGATATTATAAAAAGGAAAGTTTAGTATATAATATATATTAATCTCATCTCATCTTCTAACGTCAACGTCACCGAACTCACTCACTCTCTCCCTTCAATCTTCATCCGTCCCTTTTACAAGGGTCAACGGGGTGTTCACTACTACTTGCGAATTGCTATCCCATCATCTCCATCTCAGATGTGGTGGTACAAAGAGTATTATGTCCCTTGTTTACAATTACAACACAGCAGAAGCAGTAGCTGTAGCAGTAGCAGGTACTACAACCACAACCACAACTGCTCTTTTTCTCAATCACTGTTACTATTACCATTTGTTGTTGTTGTTGTTGTTTCTTCTGATCCTATTTTGCTATTGCTCCGATGAGAGAGGCTCGGCCATATATGGTTGTGGTCCAGTTGGTAATACCTCTCTTCACATTTCTAGTTTTATTTTGCTTCTTTGTTGTTTCCTCTGCCGCAACCTGCAACCTAGATGATGGTGACTCTCTTTTGTCCCTCAACATAGCAGTAGGACCTCCCCATCCTCGTCTCAACTGGTCTCGGTCTGTGGATTGCTGTCTTTGGGAAGGGATCCATTGCGATGATAATTCTTCTCGGGTCATCTCTCTTCTTCTACCCTCCAGAGGCCTCACGGGGACCCTCAACCTATCTATCACACACCTTACCTATCTCTCTAACCTCAATCTCTCCCGCAATACCCTCTCCGGTCCTCTCTCTTCTGGCTTCTTCTCTTCCTTTAATCACCTCCAGTTCCTTGATTTGAGCTATAACCATTTCTCTGGGGAATTACCATCATCTTATACCGACACCAGTGTCCCTGTCCCTCCCCTGCAGACACTTGATTTATCAAGCAATCGCTTCAATGGAACAATTCCATCTTCCTTCCTGCACTCACTAGTGGGGACTTCCTTGATTGGCTTCAATCTTAGCCACAACAACTTCCAGGGCTCTATCCCCACCTCTACTTTGTGCAGCAACTCTTCTACTTCCTCTTCCTCCCTCAGGTTCTTGGATTTCTCCTTCAATAATTTCGATGGTCAAATTTCGAATGGACTAGGATTGTGTTCCAAGCTAGAGATTTTCCGAGCGGGTTTCAATTCTCTCTCAGGACAGCTCCCATCTGACATTTATGATGTTGCTGGACTCCAAGAGATGTCTTTACCTCGTAATAAACTTTCTGGAAACATTGACCGTCGCATCCTCCGCCTCACCAGCCTCAGAAGCCTTGAACTCTACTCCAATCTATTCGAGGGCCCAATTCCTCCTGATATTGGCCAGCTCTACAACATGGAAAATCTGCAACTTCACATCAACAACCTCACTGGTTTTCTGCCCTCGTCTCTGGGGAACTGCACCAATCTCACCACATTGATTTTACGAGTCAACCATTTGGCAGGTAATCTCTCCACCTTCGATTTCTCCCCATTTGTCCGCCTCACCACCCTTGACCTCGGCAACAACAACTTCACTGGTAACTTCCCACCAAGCCTCTACTTATGCAAGTCACTGACAGCAATTAGATTGGCCAGTAACCAGCTAACAGGACAGCTCTTGCCTGACATATCTGTCCTGCAATCTCTGTCTTTCTTCTCAATTTCAATCAATAATCTAACAAACATCACGGGGGCCATGAGGAATCTGATGGGCTGCAAGAATCTCAGTACTCTCATATTCACCGAGAATTTCTTTGGTGAACCAATACCTTATTATGATGACAACACCATGGATGCATATGGATTCCAAAATCTCCAAATTTTAGGTTTGGGTGGTTGCCAATTCACTGGTCAAGTGCCCAACTGGATTGCTAAGCTTAAGAAAATCGAGGTCTTGGATTTGTCTTTAAATAATCTCACAGGTACAATTCCTGTTTGGTTGAGTAGTCTGCCTCGTCTTTTCTACATAGACTTGTCTTGTAACCTCCTTGTAGGAGAATTTCCCCAGGAGCTCTGCCAATTGCCAGCTCTGTTGTCACAACAGGCTTATGATCAAGAGGATAAGACTTTTCTAGGATTGCCTGTCTTTGTCATGCCCGGCAATGCTACCATTCAACAGTACAATCAGTTCTCCAACCTTCCTCCAGCTATATACCTTGAAAACAACAGCCTAAGTGGCAATATTCCTCTTGGTATTGGCCAATTGAAGGTTCTTCATGTGTTGGATCTCAGCTACAACAACTTCTCTGGCAAAATTCCGGATCAAATTTCTGATCTCTCTAACTTGGAGAGATTGATTCTCACCAGAAACCATCTATCTGGTGAAATCCCTCCTTCACTTACAAGTCTAAATTTCTTATCTTCATTTACTGTTGCATACAATGATCTTCAAGGACCAATACCAACTGGTGGTCAGTTTGATACCTTTACCATTTCCAGTTTTGAAGGGAATCCAGGGCTGTGTGGCACAATCATGCTGCGTTCTTGTCAAAGTCAACTAGGAATTGAAACTCATATAGGCTCAAACAGAAAGCTTATTGCCGGAGTAGCCATTGCAATCATTTTTGGCACTGGTTTTATCATCACTGTGCTAGCACTGTGGATAATGTCCAAGAGGAGGATTATTCCGAAAGGGGACACTGACAAGACTGATTTGGATTCAATTTCTAGCAACTCTAATCCACTGGTTCCCATTGAGGTTGACAAGGATACCAGCATAGTAGTAATGTTCCCAAACAAGGCCAACGAAATCAAAGATCTTACCATATCCGAAATCTTGAAAGCCACAGACAATTTTAGTCAAGCAAACATTGTAGGCTGTGGGGGTTTTGGTTTGGTTTATAAAGCAACATTAGCAAACGGCACCAAGCTGGCTGTTAAAAAACTCTCAGGAGACTTGGGACTGATGGAAAGGGAATTCAAAGCTGAGGTAGAGGCTCTCTCCACAGCCCAACACCAGAACCTGGTTTCCCTGCAAGGTTATTGCATGCATGAGGGCTCTCGGCTACTAATGTATACCTACATGGAGAAAGGAAGTCTGGATTACTGGTTGCATGAGAAGGCTGATGGTGCATCTCAACTGGATTGGCCAACTCGGCTGAAAATTGCACAGGGAGCAAGCTGTGGGGTATCTTACATGCACCAGATATGTGAGCCACATATTGTGCATCGTGACATCAAGTCCAGTAACATCCTCCTTAATGACAATTTTGAAGCACATGTTGCAGATTTCGGTTTGTCCCGATTGATTGATCCTTATCAGACTCATGTTACAACTGAGCTTGTTGGTACATTGGGTTACATTCCTCCAGAGTACGGGCAATCATGGGTGGCTACTTTGAGGGGAGATGTTTACAGCTTTGGGGTTGTCATGCTTGAGCTGCTCACCGGGAAGAGGCCTATGGAGGTATTCAGACCAAAGATGTCAAGAGAGTTGGTTGGCTGGGTGCACCAAATGAGGAGTGAGGGCAAACAAGATGAAATCTTCGATCCTCTCCTTGGAGGGAAGGGTTATGAGGAGGAGATGCTACAGGTGCTTGATGTGGCCTGTATGTGTGTCAATCCAAATCCTTTCAAGAGACCAACCATTCAGGAAGTTGTTGATTGGCTGGAGAATGTAGGGGCAGCCCCCCGAGAACAAAATAAGGATTAGTATATATTGCACCTAAACACATCCCCTGAACATATATACTTACCCCAAAAAATTTTACATTTATTAATGCAGATTTTATCTAAGTTCCCCTTTTGGAATGAGTTTTATCTTGTTATGTTGCTTCAAAAATGTATCGAGAAACAATTATTACCTGCTACACTCCTTAGGAACCTTGAAGTAGAAACTGTAGATCTATGATTACAATTGTAAATTGTAAGAACTAGATTACAATTGTAAATTGTAAGAACTTGTCGAACGTGTGTAATGAGAAAGCAGTGACCTATTCATTCATAAAATAGCGGCTTTCAGCCTCTAGGATATGATGTCCATTTTAGAGTTTTGCTACTGTTCTCATAACCTGTCAGTTAAAGAACTAAATTAGAAGCAAGTATGCTACCTACATTGAAGTAAACAATGACATGATTAATTTTTTTCATCTGGATTCCCAGCTATGATATTTTGGGTGCAACACTTTCAACGGGGTCTCCCAAATTTCTTTGTTTTCTAATTGTAGAGACTATCCAAATAACTGCATCGTTGCAGATCTTTTATCTTCTCTAGCTGACCACTGATTTTTTCCCCCCTTTTTTGCTGAATAACAGTCAATAAACAACACAAAAACAAACAATAATAAAACAAAAGGGAACAAAAGAAACTGTTTGTGGGGGGGGGGCGGGCGGGCGGCGGTGGGGTTGTTTACCTTGTGAGATCTCACCAGAAGAGATGGTCAAGGGCTCCACTGGATGTGCAACGCAAGGCCCAAGAGACTAATTAATGAATATCAGTGTTTTCTTCTCTTTTCTAATATGTTTCTTGGATGTAATCGTAATTTAAAAGCATTCCTGAACAGTACTACACGTTCTCCAATGAAGTAACTATGCAATGGATCTACTATGATTGATGATTCTAATAGATCTTTGAGGATCTGAGCAATATCCAGTTGTTTGATTTCACCATTAAATTCAATAATACCGTTTCTTGTCTAACGTTAAAAGAGGTTTTTTTTTTTTTTTTTCGAATTTGTGGCATGGATGTGTGGGCATCACCTGTATATTTGAGTGGCCCTGTTATCTTCCCATCCTTTATAAAACTTGCAAGTATAAAATTTTCCCTTAAAAATGTCGTGGTTTGTTAAATTGCTGGAAGTTTACAAATAACTAGCAGTAGATTCATGCGATGCGTGAGAATATAAATATTATATAATGATGTGTAATATATAAAAAATAACCATTTCTTCAAGTGTTGTCTATTAAAAAAAAGGATTTGTACAAGTATTTTTTTTTTTTAATCTTTTTATCTCTACAAATATATCTTTTTTTTTCTTTTTTTTCTTTTTATGTTTGATTAATTTTTTTTTAAGGTGAACCTTATTCTTCTAATTTCTATTGTAGTCTATTATATTTACTTAATATACAACTAAACTTTATAAGTTTTTCAAATTTANATTCAAATTTCTCATCTCTTAAGAAATAAATAAATCATCATAATAACAAAACTCATTACAAAATTACAATATTATCTTAACCAAAATTAAAATGAAACTAAAGGAATAAATAATAGGCTTTATAATAATTTATTACCCAAACAATTGATAGGCATATTCAAATTCATGTTCCCAAAAAAACTAAGTATTAACCCAAACTAAAATTCAACCAAAGTTATAAAAGGGAAAGAGAATACTTTTGATGGGATATTTAAAAAAAAACACACAATACCAAAACACATAATTAAAAAAAAAAAAAAACCATCAACCTTAATTAGAGTTATAAGAAAGAATAAAAATTCCTCGAAAGAAAGTAGAGAGAGAGTGAGAGAGAGAGAGACTATTCACATTTTGTGTGGAAAAAATATGAATTGAATGAGAAAATGATATCAAATTTATACAAAATAAAATGGGAGTAGAAGAGAGTTAAAATATAAAAAGATGAAGGATGTATAACGGTAAAGTAGTGAGGAGATAAAGAAGGCAAAAAGGAAAGGGAAATGTTGGAAAAAGTGTAATAATAGGTCTGTACGTGTGTGAACTAATAGAAAGAAAAAGAGTTTTTTTTTTTTTTTTTGGAAAATAGGGGAAGAAAAGTTTAAATAGAGAAAAGAAAATATAAAAAATAAATGATGACGTGGTTGCGTAGCAACAATAAATGTTAAGTTTCAGCTTTTAATAATATATAGATATAGGTATAAACTGTTTACTAGAGAACAACATGTTTAACTACTAAATGTGAAAATAATTTGATGTTATTTGTGAAGACCCCTGGTTCAGTAAAATTCAGCTTCTTTCATACACTTATTTGTACTAACAAAATACAAATTTGTACAAAAAATTGACGCTTGCATACTAAAATTAATGCAACCATATATTACAGTATTATATTGATGCTGCTCGTAATCATTAAGAATTTGGGAAATAGTTGATCTCTTTCTCTTTTTCTTTTTTACTTCTTGTGTTCTTGTAACTCCTTTCTTTATTTGCTTTTAGACCCAGTACTGGTCACAAGCAGTCATATTTGAGAGCCATTGCATAGTTGGAGTACAATCGAAAAGCACATTCACAATCCTTTTGGTGCAACATGTGCCCTTCAATTATGTGCATCTATGCTCGCTTAGAACAACTAACGCTGTCACCTGTAGACACCAACGGGATCCTCACATCACCCACCTAAAAGTTGGTTTCTCTAAGTTTGTCAAGGATTGGAAGGGCAAAGCACATGACGATAAGATAGAAAAGGATAGAAGAACTTAGGAAACCTTGGGCTTACTCTTCCAAGTAATATGTATAATTTAAGTCAGAATGACATTCCTGCTGCTGATAGAAGGTTATAATGAGCAATCCAATTGATAATCATGTGAGCAAACTACCTTGAAAAGGGAACTCTTTTTTACTGTTCCTACCAAACCAACACCCCCCCCCCCCCCCCCCGGTTCCCCCAAACCCCCCAAAAAATACACCCAAATAAGAAAAGAAAGCTGGATTGTGTACATTTATCTCTTGACCAAATTATATAAAACCTAGTCAGATTAATGTCTCAGTGATGTTCAATCTCCATAATGTTCAGAATGTCTTATAATCATTGAAATGCACTCTTTTTCCCCTTTACCAGGATATACCACCAGTAAACTTGTTTGATAAATGAGCATATCTAATCATTTTGCTGCAGATAGCAAGTGTTACCAATCTTATGTCCCATATTTCCTTCATTGCTATCCGTTAAGCATTTGTTTACTCAACTTATCTTTATTCTTATTCTCTTCCTTTTTTTTTTCTTCCTTTAAATAAATACATGGGAACTTTGAAGTCAATTAAACAATTTATTGACGATGATCTTCTGGCCCAACAGATACTCGTTAGGAACTTCGGTAGAATTTAGACATATAGATAGGACCCTGGTTCCATTGAGTGTTTCTTTGTGACTGATTTTTTTGTTGGTTTGAGGCTTAATTATATGAACTATGCTTGCTCAAAGGTATATACTGATTAGTGAATAAGTTGAATAAGAGTGACAATTTTCAGACCAGGCATATCAACATGCCTATATATAGTTGGGTGTATATAGATCTCAGTTTCTTGATTTTCAATTGTATCCAATGGAAGCATCAATCAAGTAATGTTATGTCATATTTGAAGTCAACACACACACACACACACACATATATATCAGACTATATTATTTACTAGTAGTCAATGTTTGTGAATCTTTTAGGTGCATTGTATTGAACTTTTAGTTAATGTAGTTGGTTTGGATCCAAATGCTTGACTTAAATCATACCGAACTTACAACAAGAGTCTGAACTTTCATGTTCTGCAGTCTAGACAGTGTTTCACAGTCAAGTAGTCTGTAATATTCTTGTCTTGTGCGCAATGGAAAATAAAATCAAGTTGGAAAAATTATCATGAAAATTGTAGATTCCACCTGACTGCTGATCCAATAAAATGGGTACCAAAATTATATTTCAGGGTAATCATCATCACATACTGACTTAATAGAACCTGTAAGTTCTCTTCCCTCTCTTTGATGCCTCGTGGACATAGCAATGCTTCCCAAATATGGATGTGGGACAGAAATTGGTAAAAAAATGCTAATGCCTCTCCTTTGCACATCCTGTGCATGTCCATGTGGCAGTCCGTTGTTGCCCAGAGTGTGTCCGGCAGTGCTCAAAGTAGTGTCAGTGTGTGAGACGTTTCTGGCTACACACAGTGAGCAGTGATCTGGGACTATGTAAGTATTACTCTGAAGTGGCTGCGTAAGTCATCCATGAGTCAGAATTTGAGCCCGTAATTGAGGCTAAACACGGAGTTTTAGGCATTTATTTGATGATGCGTGGGACCATTCATTGGCTGCTAATAACTTTTCACTTCCAAATGCATCAATGCAGAAGAAACAATCTCAATGCAATGATGATCAACACATGGTAATTCTATGTGAATTTATAATAGTTATATGTTTTTATGTATGCTCTTGACCATCAGTTGCTGAAAACATTAGGAATCTTTTGCTTTTTGTTCTGACTCTTCTCACCTTCTCCATTGTCCACAAAGTTTAACAATCCCCTTCCCATCAGTTAATTCTTTGGAAGTTTGTGTGGAGTTCCAAAAGTGCCTTCAAAGGTTAATTTCTTTGTGTGTAGCGGCATTGAGTAGAATTTTGACTAATGGCAACTTGAGGCAGTGTCCGCTTGTTGTTATTGACTGTGTTGTATGTGTAAGAGGGCAGGGGAGAATATTAATCATTTACTCTTGCATTGCCCCATAACCAGAGAGTTGTGAAGTATGGTGTTCACTCTTTTCGGGGTATTTTGGGTTTTGCTTAAAGGTACAGTGGAGCATAAAATTTTTTGAAACATATGTAGGGTCAAAGAGGTTCTCAGCTTGGAATCAATGGGGAGCCTGACCTTGAAAGTCCTGGCGGTGACTTCTGCATTATTTCCTCTGATCTTATTGAGAGTTTCTTCTTCCTTCATAGACATTGTAATCAAAGAGTCAAAGGGCTCAAGAACTCGACTACATTTTACAAACCTTGCGCCGAATGCTTAGGTCAACTCATCATATCCATGAATGAATCTCTTCTCCAATCTGCCAAACCACCTCATGGTCATGGGTCCCAGGCTAGACGAGAAGATTTTACACATTAAGACCTCATTCTTGGAGTAGATGGCCATGTTTTGGTTGTATTGACTAACATACTCCGCAAGGTCAGATTTACCATCATAGATAAAGAAAATAGCCCTCACAAATCTCTGTTGCATGTCCGAAGTCTTGATATCCTCAAAAAAAAGGGACCGTGAAATTTGTTGCAAGGCCCTGCTCATCACATCATTCCCCATATTTTGTGGACTAGAAGGCTCACCATGAGTCCTCAATGTCTGGAATCTTCTCAGAGAAACTTCTCTTTCCTCGATTCGTCATGGGGAGAGTTCTTTCTGCTTATTCCTCCATGGGGGAGAATCCACTCTTTCCTTGCACTTGTTGACTAGGAATACTGAACTCCCCCTATTCCTGCGCAAGGTGAGATTGACCTTTGTCTATACCTATAAGTTGGGATTTCTGATGCAGCTACCTTAAGGTGTTCTCCCCTCTACAAGAGTCTCCTCCATCGGGGATAATTTCCCAATGATCTCTATTTCCTTTATGATGCCTTGCTCCTCGTTGTAAGGGTAACATTTGCGCCCTCAAATGATCCATTTCCCGATTTCTGCTGGATTGGGAAGGTCTCATGGAGTTCATCACTGATGTTTCCCTACAATGGGAGGGAGGCACCAGTTCTCTTCTATGACTTTGTTGTGGCTCCGTTTGGCCGTGCCTCCTCCATTTTGACTGTACCATTCTATTCCTTAAAACTAATCCTACGGACAAGCCCAGTTGAGGCGACCTAGAAGCCCATTCCATCCCCGGCTTGTCATTTCAACTTTAACTAACTCCTAATCCTATAGCTTTGTGGAAATTCATACCAACGACGCCAATTGTGGGAGCCTGAAATGCAAAACTTCCTTAAAGGAGATTGGCTTCTAATCAACACAACTAATTTCTAATTATGATGGGATGAAATTCCACAATGGAATATTAGAAAGGTGATTGGAGATGAAAGCAACATGATTAAACACTTGGATTGATAAAAAATTGGTTTCCCGAGGTACACAAAAATACGGGCAATCATGGGTGGCCACTTTGAGGGGAGATGTTTACAGCTTTGGGGTTGTCATGCTTGAGCTGCTCACCGGGAAGAGGCCTATGGAGGTATTCAAACCAAAGATGTCAAGAGAGTTGGTTGGCTGGGTGCACCAAATGAGGAGTGAGGGCAAACAAGATGAAATCTTCGATCCTCTCCTTGGAGGGAAGGGTTATGAGGAGGAGATGCTACAGGTGCTTGATGTGGCCTGTATGTGTGTCAATCCAAATCCTTTCAAGAGACCAACCATTCAGGAAGTTGTTGATTGGCTGGAGAATGTAGGGGCAGCCCCCCAAGAACAAAATAAGGATTAGTATATATTGCACCTAAACACATCCCCTGAACATATATACTTACCCCAAAAAATTTTACATTTATTAATGCAGATTTTATCTAAGTTCACCTGTTGGAATGAGTTTTATCTTGTTATGTTGCTTCAAAAATGTATCGAGAAACTATTATTACCTGCTGCTACACTCCTTAGGAACCTTGAAGTAGAAACTGTAGATCTATGATTACAATTGTAAATTGTAAGAACTTGTCAAACGTGTGTAATGAGAAAGCAGTGACCTATTCATTCATAAAATAGCGGCTTTCAGCCTCTAGGATATGATGTCCATTTTAGAGTTTTGCTACTGTTCTCATAACCCAGTTAAAGAACTAAATTAGAAGAAAGTATGCTACCTACATTGAAGTAAACAATGACATGATTAATTTTGTTCATCTGGATTCCCAGGTCTGATATTTTGGGTGCAACACTTTCAACTGGGGTCTCCCAAATTTCTGTGTTTTCTAATTGTAGAGACTATCCAAATAACTGCATTGTTGCAGATATAAACAACATAAAAACAAAACAATAAAACAACAAAAGAAACTGTCTTTTTTTTTTTTTTTGGGGGTGGGGGGGGGGCGGGTGGTGGGGTTGTGTACCTTTTGAGTTCTCACCAGAAGAGATGGTCAAGGGCCCCACTGGATGTGCAAAGCAAGGCCCAAGATACTAAATGGTGGCCCAATTAATGAATATCAGTGTTTTTCTAATATGTTTCTTGGATGTAATCGTAATTAAAAGCATTCCTGAACAGTATTACACGTTCTCCAATGAAGTAAATATGCAATGGATCCTACTATGATTGATGATTCTAATAGATCTACGAGGATCTGAGTAAAATCCAATTGTTTGATTTCACCATTCTAATTCAATAATACCGTTTCTTGTCCAACGTTAAAAGAGTATTTTTTTTTTTTTTTTTTCTCTGAATTTGGGGTACATGGATGTGTGAACATCACCTGTATATTTGAGTGGCCCTGTTATCTTCCCATCCTTTGTAAAACTTGCAAGTATAAAATTTTCCCTTGAAAATGTCGTGGTTTGTTAAATTGCTGGAAGTTTACAAATAATATGCATTGTTTGCTAGAGAACAACATGTTTTACTACTGAATGTGAAAATAATTTGATGTTATTTGTGAAGACCCCTGGTTCAGTAAAATTTTGCTTCTTTCATATACTTATTTGTACTAACAAAATACAAATTTGTACAAAAAATTGACGCTTGCATACTAAAATTAATGCAACCATATATTACAGTATTATATTGATGCTGCTCGTAATCATTAAGAATTTGGGAATTAGTTGATCTCTCTCTTTTTCTTTTTTTACTTCTTGTGTTCTTGTAACTCCTTTCTTCATTTACTTTTAGACCCAGTACTGGTCACAAGCAGTCATATTTGAGAGCCATTGCATAGGTGGAGTACAATCGAAAAGCACATTCACAATCCTTTTGGTGCAACATGTGCCCTTCAATTATGTGCATCTATGCTCGCTTAGAACAACTAACGCTGTCACCTGTAGACACCAACGGGATCCTCACATCACCCACCTAAAAGTTGGTTTCTGTAAGTTTGACAAGGATTGGAAGGGCAAAGTACATGAAGATAAGATAGAAGAGGATAGAAGAATTTAGAAAACCTTGGGCTTACTCTTCCAAGTAATATATATAATTTAAGTCAGAATGACATTCCTATGCTAATAAAAGGTTATGATGAGCAATCCAATTGACAATCATTTGACAAAAGGAGTTAGTTGAAAAGGCTTTGGGTGTGGGCTTGGGGTTTATATTGGATTTAAATGTATAAGTAGTGGAATTTAAAGTAGAGATAGGGCTCCATGTAATAGAAAGAAAGGGAATAGCATAAGTTGTAACTGTAAAAAACAATTAGGTTTCACGAAGGGAGTTAGTTGAAAAGGCTTTGGATGTGGGCTTGGGCTTTATAGTAGATTTAAATGTATAAGAAGTAGACTTTAAAGTAGAGATAAGATTAGAAATAATTTTAGTTTTATTAGCATTTTAAAATTGGTCAAAACTATTTTAAAATTGAATTAAAAATTCAGAAAATAGGATGGAAATGACATGGCTACTAACGTGGCTCAATGTGAGCATAACAACATTAAATGTTACGCTTCAGCTTTTAGTAATATATAAATATCTAAACACAAATGTCAACCGGCCCAAACTCCAACCACCCTTCATAGTTCATAGTAATATGCTTGGACACAAGATTTCTAGCTAGGAATGGGCTATATTATAAGTTAAAACTCTTTTAAACTCCTCTAAAGCAAAATGTGGAAAACTTTGCAGTAGGCACATTGACGTACAAGGCATTAGTTATTCAATCTGCTAGACCAATCCAAATACTTTGAAGAGTGACTATATAAACTCATATTCCCTTCACCTTAGGTAGCTCTATCAAACGGATTAAATAAACCATAGGAGACAAAAGTAACTCCTTTAGTGTGGTTATGCCTTGCTTGAGATATAATAGGGCACCTACGATGAACTTATTAACTAATTCACTACAAAAGTAACGTTTACCATAGAGAAAAAAAATTTCACAATTTGTTAAGTTGAAAAGTTATAATTTGAGCAATATCATTTTCAAATTGATTCATCATTAATACTACTTTTATTATGCACTAATCTTAGAAAAATTCACATCAACAATTGTAAAAAATTTGCATCACCAAATTTATTGTTTGAAATATGGTTTTAAGTGCCAAACCCCTTTGTTTAGAAATTTGAAGGAAGCCGTGGATTCAAGTTAACTAAACTGATAAAGTTTCTGATAGTTGAATAAGAGATTTGGAATTTAATCCCTACTTACATCAAAAACCTATTGGTGTTTTGATCTGATGATAAAGAATTATTATTAAGAGTGGATGTCACAAGTTTAAACTCTCTCCAAAAAAAAAAATTTGAAGGAAATTTTTTTTTTTTTTTTTGATAAAATTTTTTTTGAAGGAAGTTGGTTTCAAAAGAAAAAGAAAATTGAAAGGAAGTTTTGGTTGAAGGGCTTACATAGCTATTGAGTCTCATATGGGTTGTGGCTACGCCTCTTTAGCCCAAAGAGTGAAAAATATGGAAGGGATAAAATGGACTGACACTTAGTGAGCTAGACCAACCACTCTTTCTATAGTTAAATTCTAATATGTATGTGTTTGTGTACCTAGCGTCCTAGCCAAGCCTGAACTAGGCCTGAAAGTTCAATATCCAGAAGCTTAGGCATAGGATTTCAGTCTAGGAATAGGCTACACCACCTTATAACTTAAACTCTTTCAGACTCTTTTAAGCAAAATCTGGAAAACTATGTAGAAGGACCATTGACTATTTATCTCATATTCCCTTTACCTTAGTCCACCTAGTTTACCATAGTCCACCTTGTACTGAAGGCCCAACAATGCCCATTCTGGCCTACTGCTACAGCTCAGAATCGATGGTTAATCCTACTCTCTTCACTAGTTGCCTCAATGTCAAAACCTATAATTGTCACAAGTCAATCTTTTGTTGAATATCAGTATTCAGTTTTGTGGAATTGACTAATCTCTGTCTTATTTACACTAATTGTATCACTTTTTGAAACCACTCCATCTAAAATTTCATGCCCATTGTTGCTCGGTTTGCTTTGCTAGGTGGTTTTATTTCTTCCCTTTGAGTTTGTAAATACAGGTCTTCAAGTCCATTTCCTATTGTAACATCTCTCAAGCCCATAGATACTATAACCATGTAGCCCAAAGCTAGAACTGTTTTTGTCAGTCCTGCTCAAACTATGGAAGCTTTCCCTCCAAAAAGTAGCTAAGGTGAGGATTCTGCATCTAGGAACTTGCAAGATGGAAAAGCACGTGGAACCTATCCTCATCTTAACTCCAAAACTATAGAATAGCAAGATTCCTATACAGTTGTAGATTCCACATGACACAATCAATCAGCTTTGACCTGAGGAAGAAAAAAAATTTGATAAGAGATAGATTGGAGGGAGAAAAAAAAAAGTTATCACAATGAACCAATTGCAAATTATCTACCACCTCAAGCATCAGTGCTGCATAATTAAATATTGCAGTTCACTCAACATGAACAATGTATATTAATGATAAACTATGAAATTCAAATTTAAGAGTCCAGCAGATCATTTGATTTTTTTTTTAGATATTCTCCCCAAAAAAATTCCAGATCTTCATTAAAGTAGAAGGGCCCAACAACAATGTATATTAGTGATAAACTTTATCCCCAATAACATACCAACCCCTTATCAGCAACATTTTCAAACCATCTTAGCCACATAATGTGATTCAGAATCATCCAAAAGTGGAGGTAATAAGGGGAATCCATGCCTTCATCTTCTTAAGTACAATGAAATACTCAAAATTACAACAAAATAAAATACCCCATTTGATCAAATAAATCAAACTCATTAACCTGCATACAATTGGCATATAAAGTGATCAACTTTAATAGAACTAGCTAAAATGTAGAAAAAGAAAACCTAGTACCTGAACTAAAAAATCCCAAGTATGCAAATTGTAATCACAAAAAAGAAAATAAAATAAAATTATTGTTGAAAATTTAAAACGTTGTCCCAAAAAAATACCATGCCAATATCAGCAACATTTTCAAATCAATCCTAGTCATGAAATGTGACCCAGAATCATCCAAACTAAAAGCCATGCATGCTTAATTTTCTTAGGTACAATGAAATCACAGGGACGGAATAGGATTTGAACCTGGGAGGGGGGGGGGGGGGAAGCTAAAACAAAAGAAAAAATTTATGAAAATAAAAAGGTTTGGAAAGAAATTTCGTAGTTCTAAAAAATGTTTCATTATTTCCATATTTCGTAGTTCTATTATACCAAATATTAGTCAAATAAAAAAAAAAAAACAAACAAACAAATATGCCCTTACAAGCCGCAACAACATTAATGTTAAATTGTTTTTTCTTTTTCTTTTTTGAGAATATTAAGTATGTTAAATTGTTAATCATGTGTTAGATACACCAACTAAAAAAGGGACTTCTAAACAACGACAACAACAGCCAAAAAAAAAAAAAAAACTTAAAGAATGGAACACAATTACACATCCATGCCCACAACATGACAATAATATTTCTATTTTGTTTTCTAAAGCCATGACTTAAATAGTTAATTAATGCTGTCTGATTATTGACTATTGGCCGCACAAAGACATAAATCACAAGCTCAAAGTCGCACCACACAGAGTGACAAAGACAAAGTTATTGACTCAACCAAAGACAAAGACTTTGGTCTCACAAGCTTAGAGTTACAATACTCACTTTATGTAATAAAGTCATAAAAGTATAAAACCAAAACAAAAAAAAAAAGTCACAAACACAACACAAACTACGGTCCACACTTCATTCCATAAAAAATGCAGAGGGCAAAGGCAGAGCAATAAAGCAGAGACAAAAAACACAAATATGAACTTTAGAGAGGAGTGAAATTTCTCAGATTCATCATACCTTAGCCGATTCAACTCGTGTGTGAGTGTGAACAACAGCAGATGTAGATCGAGGATCTGAGGAACACTAGCAACAGCAGCAGATGGCAGTGATAGAGGTGTTGAGGTTGAGTGAAGGAAGAATGAGGTTAGGTAGAACTGAGAGAGGGAGCTTGAGAGAGAAAAGGTATGGGTAAAAATTTTGGAATTGTGATTTGGATTTTCAGAAATTTAGTTGTTTTGTATGTGATTTTTGTTTAATCTAGATTTATTTTTATTTTGCAATTGTTAAATATTATTAGCAACGCGATATGTTATATCATGTTGTATATACTAAAGTGGATGTGGAAGAGAAAGTATAGAATAGGAATATCAAGAACACGAGGGTTATGTGGTTCAACCTTATCGGCTTACATCCATGGAGGAATCCCTTAAGAGCTACATCTTTATTGTAAAAAAGTGTAATACAATAACATATGTTATAATGAACCCTAACATGAGTATATATAGATGACTAAACCCTAGACTACTAGTACAAGCAGGAGTGGGCTTGGGCATATTACATTGGGCTAATATGTCTAATATATATCTCTAACACCCTCCCTTAAACTCAAGGTAGAAGCTCGATGAAAGCTTGAGGTTGGATAAGCATGAGAAGATTACTTGAAGAATGCCTTTGAAGAAACCACAATGAAGAATGTGCCAATTGACCAATTTTGGAGCTTCAAATGAAGAAACGGAGTCCAAAATCGAAATCTATGCGAAAAACTGGGCAAGATAGTCTCATGCGGAAAATTTTGATTTTTGGTTAAAGGTCTAGGCAAAAAGTCAAAGTCAATTGGTACAGGGTCAAAGTCAATGGATACATGGTCTGGGTTGGTTCCAAGTTTCCAGGTCGGGTCACGGATCGGGCAGCAGACCGCTGACATCATCATATGACATGTTGCTGACGTGGATTATTGCTGACGTGGACGTGCTTGCGTGGCTACTGACATGGAGTGATGACATCATGATGACATCAATAGCAGTTGTCGATGTGTGCATCACGTGAGAGTAGTCACTGGTGAGTGGAGGAGAGTTTAAGAAAACCTTCGGCGCGTGGAGGCACGTGTAACACCCGATGACCTCCAGATTTCTCAGGTTTACAGATCGACGGGCTACAAGGCCATAAGGGCGATACGTGTAACCATAGGAGGATTTGAATCTAAGAAATCCGCAATGGCGCATGGAGAAGTTTGTCGAAACGGTGTCGATGTGTGTGGGCACGTGTGGCGTTCAGTGGAGACCGGACTTCTGGGTTTTTCTCGTAGAAGGCCATGAGGCACGTCTGTGTGGTTGGTTTTGTTAGGCGAAGGCTTGATTTGCACAAATCTGAGATTGATGTCACGGGTTTGCTTGAGTTTGTGGATATTGGACACAGCATTGAGCCACGATGGCTGCGAGATGCCGCGGAGTCTAAATCCAGCAGACAAGCATGTGTGACTTTTGATGGTGGTGTGCACATGAGAATCTTCTTTGCTTGCTAGAGATGTTTGTTTGATGCCAAGAACGAAATCTGGCTCTGATACCATGTTAAATATATTATTAGCAACGCGATGTGTTATACCATATTTTATATACTAGAGTGGATGCGGAATGGGAAGTATAGAATAGGAACATCAAGAACACGAGGGTCACGTGGTTCAGCCTTGTCGGCCTATATCTAGAGAGGAATCCCTTAAGGGCCACATCTTTATTGTATTGTAGTACAATAAATGTGTTATAATGAACCCTAACATGAGTGTATATAGGTGACTAAACCCTAGACTACTAGTACAAGCACGAGCGGGCTTAGGCTTATTATATTGGACTAATATGTCTAATATATATCTCTAACAGCAATTAATTTTAGTTTTCCAAAGGTTATTGATGTTATCCTTTAGACAATTTAAACCAAAGGATTTTCCTATTGTTCTTGAGTTAAAGAGGCATGGATTATATATTTTTTTTCCTTGTGGGACAATATCTAAATATTTTAGAGAAGGAGAGCCAAAAATATACGTATTTAAGGGCAAATCTTATTACTGTAGGTCCATCATTTGAAATCCTCAAATATAATTGTTGTGGGTCAATATCTAAATATTAACTCACATATAATTGGCACATAAAGTGATCAAATTTGATAGAACTAACTAAAAATTTTAAAGAAAACCCAATATTCTTTTCTGACACAGAAAAGGATAATTTTTGCTAAAACAGTATTGCTGAGTTCAGTTTGATTTGGTTTCATTTCATAGAGCATAAACAGAAACAAAAATCAGTTCCAAGTTCATATTATCTTTTTTTTTTCTCACTTCATTTTCTAAGAAACCAATAAGAGAGAGAGAGAGAGAGAGAGACATGCCTGATAATTGTTAAGATTAAAACCCAAAAAACAAGCGGATTTGTATGAGATTTGAAATGTGGTATTTTATAGTGAAAAAGAGAGAAAGAGAGTTTATTTTGGATGGCTTATGGAGATGAGAGTTTTTGTGAGAGAAGCAATTGTGACTTTAAGAAAGCAATGTTGAGGAAAACCATTAAAAAAAAGTAAATAATTTTAGTATTTTCCGAATTTCAACTTCGAACCTAGACTTTCAGATCCATGAATGATGCCCCATCCGGGTTCAACTCCTCTCAGGTTTTGTACCTTACATTTTTTTATACTCTGTCGAATTCTCATGCCATATCAGCAAAGTCTATATGAAGTGGGTCCCAAAAAACTGTATTTCTTACTTCTTATCATATTTATTTGGTTAATAAATCATAAATCCATGTGATGCACATGCAAATTATGTCATAAAAGCGATTTGATCATGTCATGAATTAATTAGGATAGTTTTGATAGACTCCAAAGTTGGTGATTTTTACCTATTATTAGTTTAGATTTTTAATGGTATCTCTAGTACCTTTTGTGGCTATAAATTAAAAAAAAAAAAAAAAGAAATAATTTTATGATAGGAATTAAAGATTATTTTAAATGATTATTCTTTATCAATATGATAGGTATTAAAGACAATTTTAACAAAATTGCTGCTATATGTGATCACGAAGTTGCCTTGCTAAAATAACAAAAACAAAAGTTTCTTGTAATGGAGCTTTATCTCAAATTTTATTTTTAGTATTAGAGCACTCGCATTAGTGCTTGTATAATAGAAAAAATACCACATTTTATTCAACTTAAGCCCAAAATTCACTCAAACCAGGTCATGCTAAGTTATGTAAAAATACATGTTTGCTACAATAATCGTGTAAATTTACACTAACACTATTCATTTTGTAGTTAATTTTTATTATTTCTTTATGTATTTCAAGGACAACTAAAGAGAAACAAATAAAAAAGTTAAGAAAATTTTTATATTATAATGAAATGTAGTATAAAATAGATAATCTGGTGTAGGTGTTTTGAAAAGTGAGGATGTAAAATAGAAAAAGTATGTACTTATATTAAAATAAACAAAAAAATTTGCACAAGCTTATAAGAATGCGCACTTACTTTTAGTGTTAGATAATGTAGTCCATAAGTATAGAGCTTGATAATCATATTATTTTCTGAAGGAATCAATAAAGCATAGCAAACTGCGTGTAAGATCACAAGAAGATCAAGATACTAATTGATCAAAAAATCTACCTTTTCTAGTATTTTCAATTTAATTATTTGCATGCTGGGAATATCCTTGACCTTCCCAAATAAAAATTACTTTAATTGACTAATTGTAAAGCGCAAGTCTTAATATAAGGCCTGAAGAGGAAAAATTATGCTTGACGGAGATATCTAGACGGAGGTTGCACGGATAGACGTGGCATGTACAGACCAAACGGCCACGTGGCATCCAGTCTATTATTATGCAGTCTCCAAGGAACCTTCAATGGAAAATACTTGCGACACACGATTAGCCCTGGTTTATAGAGTCCCAACATGAATAGAATTCTAAAATATACACGCATTAATGAGTATCTTCCTCATAAGGAAAAGACTTGTTCCGCAAGCAAAGGAGTCTGGCCCTAAGCGACTATAAAACCTAAAGACCCTCAAGAAAAGGTACACACAATTTCTATAAAGCTCATACTCTCTAGCATTGTTGGAGCTCTCTTCTGACTTAACCTTCGGAAGGTCTTTGGCTGGTACCACACCGGTACTCTCTGCAAGGTCGTCTTCTTTTTCTGTGTTGGGCAAGTCTAGTATCGAGTGTGTTGGAGCCGTGTGGCTCGCTGGTGATTTTTTCGGCATCATCAGTTGGTGCCGTCTGTGGGAACAAATGGAGGTCATGATGACGCCCAGAAGGGGCGAGTATCTAGCGACCTTGATGATTTGGTCCATCGAACAAACTCGCCATTCACTGCGGCCGTCAACTCCTTCCCCCTACCACATAAGTTTCGAATGCCACAGATTGACAGTTATGACGCATAATCGACCCTCTCTAGCACTCTGGAGTTATAAAAGATTCTAATTTGACCTTCGGAGGGTATTTGGCCGACACCACACCGGTGCTCTCTGCAAGTTTTCTCTTTTTGCTGTGCAGGTGACTTTTTGAGCGAGTGAGCAACTTGTGATTCACTGGTGATTTTTTCGGCATCATCAGTTGGTGCCGTCTCACCCTTAGAATACCAAATGCCTGAAGAATATTTTCTCTACTTATGATTAAAAAAAAAAAAAAAGTGAACAACCAATACCGCCTACCTTCTACAATATCTCTGAGGTAGTATCAATCATCCAAGTCGCCAAGGTGATGAACAATCTGAGATGATCAACTCAAGCAGTGAAGGCAAACATGGAAAGGGGGGCAAGAGACAAGGAATATTTGTACAATGCATCAGCTCAAAACATCAACTCTTAAGGTGGGTGGACAGTCACTATACTAAGTCACCTACGGGTAGACGCATGGCCAAAGTCGCCTACGGGTGGACGGCCACTACACTAAGTTACCTAAGGGTAGACGCATGGCCAAAGTCGCTTACAGGTGGACGGCTACTACACTANCTTGCTGTGGTGATGAATGCATCTCCCTGCATATATTCATTTAAAAAAATAAAATAAAATAAAACAGAAGTAGTAGAAGAAGAAGAAGAAGAAGAAGCTTCTGGCTGCGAATTATCTGCCTGCAGGTTCGTTCATCAGTAGGAATGTTTATGAACAACTGGTTTAGAAAAAAAATTTCTCCAATTTTATTATGTGATAATCTATAAAATTATTTGTATTTATTTTTAGTTTTGCGACTTATGCAATGAACTATATGATTTATTTAAATAATTTAATAAGTTATGTGATTATATATTTGTAAATGAATTCATAATCATGACATAATAAGTTAGAGAAGATATTTTCAAATCAGTTTAGAGGTAAATTTTATCGGAAATTAAATAAAATGTATTATAGACTCCTCCAAAGATTGTGACATAATAATTAAGTTAGAGAAGGTGTTTTTCAAATCAATTTAGAGGTAAATTTTATCAAAAGTTAAATAAAATGTATTATAGATTCCTCCAAAGTCCAAAAAGGTGACAACCTTGATTTTTATAATAAAGGATAGCAGACTATACCAATGAGCTTTAAGGCTCTTTGTAGAGGTTATAATTATATATATATATATATATATATATTCAAGTGTACTTTTAATCATATGACATACTTAATAATCATTAAATATAATTTTTTTTTTTAGATAAGAGGGAAAGAAATAATACAAACCATATCGGAGGACAAAAGAAGAGCGATCTCTACTTTGCCCAAACCCATCGTATCTAGCAATAAAGCTTGATGTACAAATGAAAGGCAGTGAATGTATTATCTTATTTTATCTATTTGATCCTTGCCCCTTTTAGCCAAAAGATCTACAGATCCATTCGCCTCATGGTAAATGTGCTACAATTAAATACGTGGATGGTCTTATAAAAACCACCAAGTAATGAGTTAAGAAGATTCCTTCAATATCTTGAGGAAAACTTTGTCCTTCATTGTATCAGTAAATATAATGATAAATCTTTGCTAAATATATATATATATATATAAAATGATAAATGTAATTTTCTTTTCTTTTTGTAAATTATAAGTTAATCCTTAAACTTTAACAATGATTTTAATATTTTATTGAGAGAACATGATTAAAATTTATGGGGTTCATTCCATAATAATTATTCTTTATTATTAAACTAATATATCAATTGGTTTATTTTTTGTGTAGACATGATTCGAACATAAATTTCTTATTCAAGACAAAAAGAAACTTTATCAATTGAACTAATTAGAACTCACTCGATACTTTCAAATTTAATCCTATAATAAAAAAGTTTCAAATTAAATCATAAAATTTAATATTATTAAGCTTTATTAGTTTTAGATCAAACCTTGAAGGCTTGAGCTTTTAAAATTGTACCATTTAAACTTTTAAAAGCCCTCAATCGGACAAGAAAATTAATTCTCCGAATTGAGCCCAAAATTTCTTGAGTTTAACTTAATATGATTTTTCATCCAAATTCAATTTGATATTAGTAAAACTATAAAATTTAATTTGTGAAAATCTTAAATTTAATGGATTAATTTGAAAACATCCTTAAAAGTATAAGTTTATAGTGTAACTTACATGTGTTATTTTATATAATAAAAAAAAATCCGACATGTTTAACAAGACATGATTTTAATTTTATCACCATAACTTAGCATTTCTAAAAGGATAAAGTTTAATTACAAAATTAGTTGTAGTCTAAGATTATAATCTTACTTAATATCATTAAAATTACTACAGATTTTGAAAATTTAACAGTTGGATTACATGTTCTTTATACTCTTAATACACATGTTAAATTTTACGCCAATAAGATATTATTTACTATATGATTTGTAAGGGTAGATTTTAGATCCCAAGCCCGAGAGGTAAATGGATTAAGGTCCAAAGAGCTCAATGCAATAAATTTGTAGAGAGTGGGCTAAAACTAGGTTTCAATGAAGTAGTCAACACTCCCAATGGACTAAAAGAGGTAAGAAAGCAAGGAAAGATAACGGAAAAAACAAGAGTTATGCAAAGAAATTCTTCCTCGGCAATGTTTGAGGAGAATAGTTCTTGAATATATATTTTTCTTAAACTGCGTTACAATTATAGTTCTTAGTTGCTACAGTGTTTTTCCCTTTCCAATTCTTAGATGCCCCTTTTGTAATGGGAATTTTCTTCTTTATATTACTCTCCTTTGCTCTTTCTTAACCCTCCACGTGTAAATCAAATGACCAGCTCTTATCCTTATCCCATCAGCACATTCCTGAAAATTTTAGTGGCAGTTGTAAGGCTGAACATCATTGTTCACGTATCACTTTCACATTAATGCAGTCAGAGAGTTAGCTACAGAGCATTTAATACGGTGGTAGCAACTTTTCCTTAGATATTTCTTACCTCTCCCTTGTCTTATTCCTTCTAGATGCTTGTCTTTTCCATTAGAATTACCTAGAATGTTGTTGTTGATGGCACATTAGCTCTTTTGACCTCTGCTCTGTTAAGTTGATGATGCATTTGTCCTCGGACCACCTTCCTAAACCCTTATGACCAACCATTTTCTTTCATTCACTAGCCCGTACTTCTATATCAATGTTCCCTTGTTTTCGAACTACTAAGTTTCCTCAGATAGGGCTCATGGCCCAATATACATTTTTGGCCCTATCTTCCTTACATGATCTATAAGCTTATATTTTATGCATAATTTTAAACTACAAAAACTTGCAATTTAAATAATTTGTTGATGACATGACTATTGATCTTTAACTTTCTAGAAATTTTGCAAGCATGGAGGATATAAAAAAAAATATATATAATCCAATGGTAAATTTGTCAAAATTCACCTCCAATAAAAAAAATATTAAGTAAGATTGTAACTTCATACTACAATTAATTTGTAACTAAAATTAATGTAATATGTAAAGTGAAGAGGAAAAATTATGCATGACAAAGCTATCTGGATAGAGGTGGCACAGACAGACGTGGTATGTACGGACCGAACGGCCACGTAGAATCCAACCCATTATTATGTGGTCTCCAAGGAACCTTAAATGGAAAATACTTGCGACACATGATTAGCCCTGGTTTGTAGAGTCCAAACATGAGTAGAATTCTAGAATATACACGCATTAATGAGTATCTTCCTCATAAGGAAAAGACTTGTTCTGCAAGCAAAGGAGTCTAGCCCTATGCTACTATAAGAACCCAATGACCCTTAAGAAAAAGGGATACATAATTCACAACCCCTTTCTAGCACTCTAGAGTTGTGAGAATAGTTCTAACTTAACCTTCGGAGGGTATTTGGCCAGCACCACACCGGTGTTTTCTGTTAGGTTTCTCTCCTTGTATTATGCAGGTTCGCATTTGAGTGTATAGGTATTGTGTGGCTCACTAGTGAATTTCTCGGCATCATCAGTTGGCACCGTCTGTGGGAAATGCAGTTGAGATTCGTAAGCCATATTATCGTTTCCCGGACAAAAGGATTGCATGGTACTCACTCGATCTATGGCAACCACTAACAACGTTCAAGGAGAGGAACCACCCACGACAGCTCTAGAGAGACAAGTTCAAACTCTCGCTGCTACCATGGAGCGCCTAACCAAACAGAACCACGACCTGGAAGAATAGTTGCGCTAGAAGAATGCAGCACCAAATGACCAACGAGAAGATCAAGAAGGGACCGGCGCTGAAAGGAGGAACCTAGAAAGACCTGAGGGCAGCAACGCCCGAGCAGACCGGAGAGGCAACACATGAGCCTCCCATCCCTTATGGATGCAGCTCCACCCTTTATTGTCACAAAGATGCAGACGATGAAGGAATAGATGGAAGTCATGATGAACACTCTCAAAGGATGAGTATCTAGCGACCTTGACAACCTAGTCAACAGAACCGACTCACCGTTCACTGCCCTCATCAATGCCTTTCCTCTACCTCATAAATTTTGCATGCCGCACATAGACAATTATGACGGAGTAAAGGATCCACTGGATCACCTAGAGACCTTCAAGACCCTAATGCATCTTCAAGGGGTAGCAGACGAGATCATGTGTAGGGCCTTTCCTACAAGGCTTAAGGACCTCGCGCGAGTATGGTTCAGCCGACTGACGCCGAACTCCATCAGCACTTTCAATGAGCTAAGCGCTCAGTTCACTACATACTTCATTTGGGGACATAGGTATAAGAAGTCCACAACGCACTTGATGAGCATCAGGCAACGAGAGGACGAGACGCTAAGATCCTACATAACGTGCTTCAATAAGGAAGTGCTTTCGATCGATGAAGCCGACGATAAGATACTGGTAGCAGCCTTCACAAACGGATTGCGAAAGGGTAAGTTCCTTTTCTCTCTATACAAAAATGATCCAAAAATGATGTCGGAGGTCCTCTATAGCGCTACTAAGTACATGAACGCTGAGAACGCATTTTTGGCTCAAGACGAAAAGCCAAGAAAAAGAGAGAGGAAAGAAGATGCCCGACAGGACCGAGATCGAAAGGATGACAAATGCTCCAAGCCCCCTGCAGGGAAATTTATGAATTTCACCCCATTGATTGCCCCAATAAACTAGGTAATAATGTAGATCAAGGACGAAGGATTCTTGACCTTTCCCGAAAAGTTAAAGGGAGATCCCAATAGGCGATTTAAGGACAAGTATTGCCATTTCCACCGTGATCACGGACATGATATGGTTGACTGCTGTTGAAGGCCAAAATTTCACAGGAAAGCTTGTTCTATGAAAAGACCATGGGCTTTGACAAAAGAAGGCCCAATTCATGCAGCAAGGAGAATCGACATTGAGGCCCTATGCATGTTCAGATTTCCAGCAAAAAAGACCATTAAAAATCCAGCAAAATCCAGTGAAAGAACTGGGCCGGGATCCCCAGAGGCTACCAGAGGCTCGAGATCCTCGGGACGTGCGCAGTTAAAGTGGGATTGAGACAGCTCAGAATGAGTACCACGAAATACAAGAAATGAAGAACAGATATGTCCCTCTCAAGCACCCAGTGGTACAGCAAAGAATCAGAAAGCTTGGGAGTAACAATTCATGAACAAAAGGCTGGTACCCCGGGAACCCAGAATGAAGAACTATAAAGGAAGTGGCTGGAAAACCTTCAACCCAGCAGGAATTGATTCTGCTCACTTGGGAAAATTGACAGCAAGGAGGACAGCCAAAAAGCTAAGTCTAAGAGGCAAAAGGCCTTGAAAGAAGAGAGGGTAAAGGTCAGCTATCCAAAATGGAAAGTCAGTAAGTGACTTTTAGGAAAACATGACTAAAAATGAAACTATGAGAAACAGAGAAAAATCAACGGTCAGAATGGCTGGCATAACAGAGCTCTTAGTACCCAGGGAGCCAAGGGGGAAGAAAAAAAAAAAAAAAAAGGCATATTAGCATGGACATGTTTAGAAAAAATAAAAATAGAAAAATGAAATGCTAGTAACAAGTCATGACATGGATAAGTAAGATTAAAAAATATAAAAGATTAGTTAAAAGAAAAAGAAAAATATATAACTTTAAGTTGTTGGCAAGCAAGACTATATTTCTTGCTTGCTTGTGTTCTTGTTCTTTCTTTTTCCTTTTCTCTTGAGTTGGGGAAAGAATTTATTTTTTGATACCATAGGATACACTATATATAGTAGAAGTGATTAATGAGTTCTTCATGATCTTGGTTCTAACAATATTGAAATTGAGGGTAACTTGGAGGCTTCTCTAGGTGTGTTCTGAAGCCAAGATTGAATTCTTCTTGCTGTAAGTATTGATAGCTGTTTTTGCATATTTGTTCATATATACACGTGTTTTTCTATTATTATTCATAAATGGTAAGTTGCTATGCTTGCTTCAAATTTGTCATATAGATATTAAATGTAGTAAATTTCTATTGCAATCGGATTAATACTATATTTTTGTGTCCTCAAACTATAGGCACTACTAAATTTTTTGTTGGAAGTTTTGTTTGAATGGCATTGTTGTTTTGAGGAATGTGACACTTTATTGGGATATTTTTATTTGGGTCCAATTGAAACCTCTCTACATTATAGTGGAAAAACTTGGTCTATTGGGATTTTATTTTTCATTTAGGTATAACTGAGCCTTCTGTCAAGTTAAAGAAGATTACAAAACACTAAGGTCGTTTATGATTGTCAGAATTATACGATCCTACCGATCCTGAACAATCGAAATATCCTTGAAAGATCTGAATCGTTTTTGTCAGGTAGGATCATAAAATCGTAGGATTGTAGGATCCAGATCGGGATTTTGACAACCATGGAACTAACCATATCAAATATGAAAGCAAACTTAGCTGCACTCCCAACTTGATATATAGAACATTAAAAAACTTGGATTTGGGTTAAATACTTTTTGATGAATGTTAAGAATTGACATAAGCGGAACAAAGTTAAAAATAAATAAATAAATAAATCTGAAGAATTGGGGGAATTTAAAGACATGGTTGGAACTTTTGTTGTTAAAGTATTCTTATTATTTATTCTTAACTTTTTAGGTGCATTTCCTTTAAATAAAAAATCATATTCTTAAGAAAAAAAAAACTTTAAATTACTCTATCTCAATACTTTTATATTTAACATTGCCTTCCACTTTTGAGATTGCAAAAAAGAAAAGAAGCAATAATAAAATCTTTAACTAGAGGAAGTTACAGATTGTATTGTATTTATCTTTACAAGAGATGAAGAAATCATCTATCATAACAATTTTTGGCTGCAACCATAAAAATATTTCGTCCCCACTCGGGACTCTTAAACAATCAAGCGTAAATCCAATTTTCATTCAAATCCAAACTTCTTTACTTACTTTTATTAGACACACAAAATCAAACACCTCGTGTGCATTTGGCATTGATGAAATTAGATAGCTTATTTTACAATTCAGCTTATTTTGTTACTATTCATAGACCCTACTACACTTTTTTATATTATTCATGAGTCTCACTGTACTATTTCAGCTAACTTTTACCTTTATTTATAGTTTTTTCAGCAAAAAGTTTTCAATTTCAGCAAAATAAGTGGATCCCAAACAGACCCTCATGTGCAAATTAAATGCTACTCTCACTCACGCCCAAATTCTTTACACACTCCTCCTTCGTAAACATTTGATCCCAACCAAAAGAAGCCTTCAATCTTTTCTTAAATTAAAAACATCGGTGTTTCACGGCAAAATCGAGCAAAAAAAAAAAGCTACAAAACTAAAAAAATAGCAATCCTCTCACCTATTTCTCTTTCTCTGTTTCTTTTCATCTATATATGATATATAGATTTGGATTTAGCTTACCAGCCCTTTTGTATTAATAAGTCACGTTTTTCTTTTTCTCCAAATAAATTGGATGTTATTTTTTTTGTGACTCTGTGCATGTGACATAAGAAGATGGAGCGACAACAGCTTCTACATTTTTGCGATTCAAAGCATCCCTTGGTCTACCGTCCAGAATACAAAGGTGGAGCTACTTGTCTTGGGTGCCAAGAATCAGTTGTTGGTCCTAGCTACAGGTGTATAAGATGCTGGGACAACTGCCATCACAAATTATGTGCGGAAGTACCCCTTGGGTTGCACCATCCCTTGCACCCATTACATCCTCTTATTCTTTTTGATGAAAAAATTGGTTATCTTGAGAAAGAAAATAGCAGATGCCAAGTCTGTAATGAATCTCGCAGGGAATACACTTATCGTTGTTACCGTTGCGACTTCAACCTTCACATCAAATGTGCTGTTTTACAACTTGAAGCTGAATTCCACGATCACCAATTGACTCCCTTTTGGAAGAGGATCACGTTCACTTGCGACATTTGTGGAAAAGAAGACAAGGGCTGGCCTTATCTTTGTGCCATATGTTGTTTCTGGATTCATAAAAGCTGCGCTTCTTTCCCACGCAAGCTCAAGGTTGTACGTCACAAGCATCCCCTCCACATCACCCATTCTTCTCTTGAACTCTGTGAATCCGACTCCCGATTTTGTCTACTTTGTATTCAAAAGGTGGACACACGCTACGGGCTTTACTATTGCTCCAAATGCGATTTCATTGCCCACCTCAATTGTGCTATAGATCGGAGAAACAAGGAGGACATAAATTTTCTGGAATTTAAAGATAAGGAGAACGACGATGCAGAGCTCGATCAATCTTTTGAGTCAACATCAGCTTACATAGTCAAAAATTTCAAAAGGGAGAAGGATAGAACTAAAATAGCCACAGAAATTCAACATTTCAGTCATAAGCATAAATTAAAGCTTACTGAAGAGGAGGTTCACAATAACGAAAAATGCGACGGGTGCATAAGAGCCATTTCCCCTCCTTTTTATAATTGTGCTGAGTGTAGCTTCTTTCTTCATAAATCTTGTGCTAATTTACCAATGAAAAAGCGACACCCGCTTCATCAACACCCACTTACCCTCCAAAAGTCGTTATTTTTTTGTAATGCTTGTGGCCAGAGAACAAATGGCTTCGTCTACATTTGTGACCCATGCTGGTTTAAACTTGATGTTCAATGTAGTTTGGTCCCAGAACTCCTTACCCATGAAGGTCATCCGCACCGACTTATCCTCTCCTACACAAGCTTTGAACAGAGTTGCAGTAGTTGTGGTGATAGAAGAAATGGAGTATTCCGTTGTACCAATTGTGAATTTGCACTTGACTTTAAATGTGTGACACTACCACGAACCACAAGGTACAAACAACATGAGCATCCCTTCACTCTTAGTTATGCAGCTGAGGATGAGTCTGGTGAATATTATTGTGATATTTGCGAAAAAGAACGAAACCCAACCCATTGGTTCTACTACTGTGCAGGTTGCACTTATCCTGCACATCCCAAATGTATTCATGGAAAATACCCAAATTTGAAGTTTGGAGGCGCTTACAAATTTAATTGTCACCAACACCCCCTTACTTTCATTGAGGAAACTAAAGATCATCCTCCATGTGATGAATGCAGTGATCCTTGCAACGAGTTGATCTATCAATGTGTGCCATGTAATTTCCACATCCACATGAACTGTGTATAAAAAGGACAAATGTGGTTTTAATTCTAATGTCTATATTTTCCTATTGGATTGAGCATTAGTTCATTATTATTGAATTGAATGTGTTATTATGACGATAAAAAATGAATCTCTTTCACCTTTTATAACATCAAGTTTAGACTATTAGTGTGAACTTGTGTTTTTATTCAAACAAGTCTTCTTTCCATTTCTTGACATTACTTACAATATGAATTTTGTTTAGAAAATAAAATTAAGACCTCAAAATCTTACTGTGAACAAAATTTAAATTTATAACAAAATATCATCAAACCTAGAATTATACTGACTGATCATATGATTTTGCAATCATCTTATAGTCTAGTAGGAGTAAAAGTTTTGAATTTAACCAACAGTCATTCGTTGATGCATTCTAAACTTCTTAGTTAGATTTGTTCCTCTGTAATTTTTTTGTTTTACTTTACTCATGATTCTGTGAATAGTATGTCGTTATCTGCTCTTGTATTTTATCTTTGAAAAGATCATGTATGTTAGTTTTTAGACCCCTTAACACAATATGTTTAACCTAATATTAAGCCAAGCTGATTAACAAGTTTGTTAATAAGGTCTAGGTTAAACCAATATGTGTAAAACAGATATAATGCGGAAAATAAAGAACACACAGATCTGATAACCCAGGAAAACTTAACCAGTAAAAAACCTGAGGATAATTTAACGTAACTATCCTTAAGGTAAAAACAAATCCACTATGAAAGAATTAAAGTTTGTACAATAAGACTTAGATCACTAACATCCTATTGCTACCTCTTGTAGAAAACTTACTACCACGACCACGTGACAGATTCGAGTTCACAGACTACTTCTTTCCTTGATCTACAGTAACCATAAGTTCTCCTACTTGTGACTTTGAGACACCTCTAAAAGGTTTTAGATCTTCTTGAAAGTTCTTTATGCAGCAACTAAAGCAATCATCAATTTCTTGATGTAAATCTTGATCTTGATAGCTTTATGTGTGTGTTTGAAGGTAAACACCTCTCAGATCTCACAAAAGATTCAACACATAACTCAACAAAGACTTCTCCTAGACTTCTAAAATGTGGCTAGGGTTTTCCTTTTATACTTGGAGTGAAACACTTAACCCTACTCGTTATATGGGCTTGGGCTGGTTTGAGAATTCTAAAGAAAATTATTGATGCACGACTTTCAATCGATCAAGTCTAACTTTCGATCAATCGAGCCTTGCAGATTTTGAATAGTAATTCCTACAATTACTCGATTCCAACTTTACATCAATCCAAACTTTAAGCAAGCCTAAACCTAGACTTTATGTTTTGATCATGATTTGCCAACAAATACAAAGTGAAGTTCTAATACTTTAGTTCCTAGAGTCTTAGAATCTAACAATATATATCCTCAAGCTTCTCCTATAATGTATATTTCTCATGTTTTATTGATAGAGTTCATAGTTTGACTAAGTACTGTTCCAAGTGATTGTTTGATTTGGAGCAGTTTGTTGTTACAACATAAAAGAGATTATTTGGTTATAGGAATTTTTTTTTTTTTTATTATTATAAATTGAACCCTTCCGTTGTATGAGCAACATATCAGGATCAAGAACTATTTATTGGTGGAACTGGTTTTTCTCCTCAAGATAGTATTTTGATGTGTTGCCATGTTATACAGGAGTTCTCTAGATCCTAGTATGTTGTGTTTGGTAATCCTCTGCATGTATGGCCTGATGTGGTACTGATAGAGGGGTCTTGTTAATGAGATGCTAGGCAATATTTTACACTGAAGCTCTTAATTAACTGCCATTTCAGTCTTTAAGTTTCAAATCTGTCCTTTTAGAAAGCTTGTGGTGTTTGAGGATTGTTTCTTTATCTGAGTTGGAAAAGTTGTATTAGTCAAGTTTGAGTTTTATAAATTCATCTCAAAGGACTTCCAATTTTATATGCACTACTGTCAGTGACTTCAGAAGCATATCTACTTGTTAGGTACCACTTCTCATTTGTGACCACTTTGATGTGTGTAGTCTTGAGGTAGTTGCCATGCACATTGCACAAATCCACATGCATATTAACTTCTATAAACATTAACCGTGAAAGCATGAACCCTATTCTATAAAATTCATTGTAGACATTATATTGCATTTGAATAGCTTCTTAAACAGATATCTGATCTTAAGTAGTATGACCAATGCTTTCCCTTTAGCCTATTATAGAAAGTTTAATTTAATATTTATATACTACTTTTGGGTTGAGCCTAATTAGTTTCTTTATTGTTAAATTAAATCTAATGTGTTATTTGGGTTATAATACCCAGTTCCAAAATAATAATAATAAATAAAAAGGAGATTTATTTTGTAGAGGTAACTTAATAATTCTGATATTGAAGTTAGCAATATTTACACCCTAACTGTATCATGTAAACCCTAGCCACCCTAAGGATTTTGCTTTTTATGCCTAAAGATTTCTAAAAGGAGTTGTCCCCCCCCCCCCCCCCCACATCCTTTCTCCTATCTAAGAAGCCAACCAATATACGTCCAGTTAAGCAAAATTTCACCACTAAAAGCACATCACTTTTATTCCATGATTCTTATTGAGGGCAATGTAACTAGATGCTTATTGGCCACTATGGGCATTACTGACTCAAGGTTCCTTACTGATAGATAAAAGATGAAGCTAATACCAATTATTTGAAAATTGCTAAGGACTTAGTCTTTTCACGTGTAAAGCATCTTTGCTTTGTTGTCTCCGTGGAGTTGGATGGCATTGAGGTTTGAGGTTCAAGGATCTAAGTGACAAACTTGTTTGTAGTAAATTCTTTATTTGGTTTGCTAAAAGGTTTACATTGGATTGGTCTTGGGGAAACTGCAAGGATTTTGAATAGGCTTTAGATTGAAGTAATTAACCTTATCCTAATTGGTTTTATTTTGCGTTTTTTAACTAATGAAAATTGTTTATAGTTGTTACAATTTTATTTTAATTGTTTTAGCTACATTGATTTAAAGTAAAGAATAAAGAATTTTATCACAAATATATTTGATTACTAAATATATAATTATATATATATGTGTGTGTGTGTGTGTGTGTGTGTGTGTGTGTGTATTTGAATAAAATAAATTTTTGTTTGAACTATGATTTGGTGTATATATTATTTTAGACAATCTGAATATATTTTGACTCGATACCCAAACTAATGGGGGTTATTCATTGGTACTCTAACACCCAAACCAATGGAGGTTATTTATTGGTACTCTAATACCCAACCAATGGGGGCTATTCATTAGTACTCCGATGCTCAGTCACAAGGATATAGTGTGACCATAGTCATAAGATTGTTAAGAATATGAATTACGTTTGAATATTTGAACTATTTTGAGTCCTTAAAACTACATATGTGATTTTGGAAATGTTTGAGTATTTGAACCATTTTGAGTCATTAAAATTGCTTATGTATTTTTGGAACCTATTGTAAGTTATAGCTTTTGATATATAGAAAACTGACTACTTTTTAAACCATCTTTGATATATTTGTAAGATTAAAGTATGTGATCTATTTGCAACTTATTTTTTTAAGACTATGAAACTTCTTTAGTTATTTTTGAAGACCCATAGTATATTATAACTTTTGAAGACTTATATTACATCTTATTACTTTACAGATCTATTGCTTGATAGAACTTGTTAGGATTTTGGTTACTTATTGAGTTGTCAGCTCACCCCCCTTTTTCCCCTCCAGTTTCAAATTGTGAAGAATAGCAAGTTTTGGGAGTTTTGATGTTGTGTTGTGAGTAGGAAAAGAAGCTTAGTGATTTTGGGATTGGATAGTCTTCTAATAGTTTTATATTTATTGGCCAATTGGTATTATGTACATGAGGTTTGGATTTTGTTCCTATTAAATTATTGGAGATCTATTCATAGAGAAATTGTTGAGGTATTTTGGATTTATTTGATTTAATTTTTGAAGATAAATTTTAGTTGCTAAGAAGGTCTTCCACACTTATAGGGTGCTTACTTTATAAGCATGCAATAGTTGTCACATGCCTATCTTTATAGTTTGGTTCGAGGTGTGACAATTTTAATGGTATTAAAGCTTAGGTTATGATCTTGTAGACTCTATACTAGGATTTGATTTGGAATAAGGTTTGTGCACTAGGGATTACAATCAATCAAATTGTGATGCTCCAATTTGATTGAGTGTGTGATGAGTCCCACATCGGGTATTTACTGGGTTAAATTGGGCTTTATTAACAACTGTAAGGAGCCTCAATTTAAGGTATAGCGCAAATGTGGCTAGCGCTTTTCCTTGGGTCGTTACATATGGTATTAGAGCCAACCCAGTAATCTAGTGTGGCTTCAGGATACTACCCTACAAAGTGGGCCCTAATGAGGACGTTAGGGATTTAAGTGGGGGAAATTGTGATGCCCCAATTTCATTGATTGTGTGATATGTGTGGGTGTGTGATAAGTCCCATATCGGGTATTTACTGGGTTGAATTGGGCTTTATTAACAACTGCAACGAGCCTCAATTGTGACTAATCATTTTGAGGTATAACGCAGATGTGACTAGCACTTTTCCTTAGGTCTTTACATGGGCTGTCCACTTATTTATTTATTTATTATAGGTAATTAAACAACTATTACTAATGAGTAAATAAGGAAGAGTATAAGTTGTTCATGATGATGAACAACAAGAAAAAGATAGAACAAACAACGAAACAAAAAGAATGGTAATTAGGAAACTAATCTAAGGGAAAACATAAACTCCGAGAGAAGAGAAATCAGTAAAACCCCAACAATGAGACCACTCAAAAAGACTACGCTGGCATAATTCTCATTGTCCTCAAAGGAGCGATGATTTCGTTCCAACCATACAATCCACATTAAGCACCCAATGAATACCAAAAGCCTGAAGCATAAAAGTCCATAAGGTATCAGTAACAGGACAATGAAGAAGAAGGGGGTCCACCGACTCCCCATCACAACAACACATACAACACCGATTTGCCAAAGGGTGACCCCTAAGCATTAGGTTATCCAAAGTGAGAATTCGATCATGAGCAACTGTCCACAAAAAGAAAGCCACTCACTTAGGAACCTTTGGTTTCCAAACACCCTTCCAAGGAAACAAAGAATTCGGAGTACCCCGAATCGCATGGTAGTAAGACCGGGTGTCAAACTTGCCATCACCTTTTAGCCACCAACAAAGAGTATCTCTTCTATCACCTCGAGGAATACGAGTTTGGATAAACTAAAGTAGAGAATAAGATGCAACTAGCTCCCAATCTTCAAAAGTTATATAAAACCTTAAATCCCACACTCTAACAGTACCCCCTTTTGGAATCCACAAAACCTCAGAGATACAAGCATCCCTGGTAGCTGAACACACATAGAGCTCAGGATAGAGATCTTTTAGGGTATTATCACCAATCCACCTATCATGCTAGAAGTGGATACGAGTGCCCTCACCCACTACAAAAGACAGATGCCTAGAAAAGCTCTCCCACCCTTCATGTCCCAACCTTCATGAATGCTTCTCCAAAGGCCACATCTGAGTCCTCTTGCAAACTTTAGTACTCCACCCCCCTTGACCTCACCAAATTTTGTGGAGATAACTCTTCGACAAAGATGGGTTACTTCATGACCATATCTCTGTAGCCATTTCCCTAATAAAGCTTGATTAAACGACACCACACTTCTTATCCCCAAACCACCCAACTCGATAGGTAAACACACCTTTTTCCAAGCCACCAAAGGATATTTGAAACTTCCCTCAAAAGACCTCCAAAGAAAATTCCTCTAAATACTTTCCAATCTAGCAGCCACAACTTTAGAAATAATAAAAATAGATAAAAAGTACATTGGAAGACTAGAGAGAGTACTCTTTAGTAATATAAGCCTACCACCCTTAGATAAATAGGGATGCTTCCACCCTGATAGTTTCTGATAGGCCAAGAATGTATTGACCCCTTATGGTGAATTAACCAATTAATTAGCCAAGTTAATTAATTAAGTCAATTAACATGCAATATGCGTGGTAGTACAAACAAATCACCAACTAAGTTAAATGTAGCAAAAAATAAAGTTGACACGATGATTTATTTGCAAATGGAGAAAACCTCCAAGGCAAAATCCCACCGAGTGAATTTAAGGTCACCACTCTCGAGAATCCACTATTATCAAAACAAGCGGTTACATGTAAAGGAGTTCCAGTACCTTATACCAACCTACAGTTGAACCCTTACCCCAATACACAGTTAGACTTGTTCTGTAGTGACAATCTCTCATTTTCAATGCACGGCTCCAAGTACATGACTAACCAATTGATGCACGAATCCCAGTACATGACTAACACACCAATTTGAGAAGGATGTTGGCTGCAAAGTTATTCAGTTCATCCACACGATGAAGATCAAGAAGTTCCTTGGTCACAAAACCCTACGGCGTACAAAAGCAACAGCTTCTTTAAGAGAAAGATGAACTAGGGCATATGTCTCTAGTTACAATATGCTTGAGTAAAACATTTGCATCAAGTTGCATCTAGTGTGACAGCCCTTAAAATAATCCTTATATATGTCTAGGGTTGTGAGAAAAGAAACCCTATACAAATACATATAGATATGCATGAAATCAAATCTGAGAAACTAATTTTCATAATTCTCGATAGATATAGCTATCGAGCTTCACATTTTAAATCTTGATAGATACAGCTATTAAGCTACCTGTCGAGCTTTAAAGAAACGCACTTTACTTGTAATTTGGTAGATCTATGATGTGTTTAATACTTCAAAGAATAAGAATTCAAGTCCAAGTATTGAAGCCATGCAAATCTGTCCAATAATCAAGTGAAGAAGTGTTGTTCTTTAAAGCTTGACAAATAGCTCGACAGATGTATCTATTGAATATAGCTCGATAGATAGCTCGACAGATGTATCTAGATTTTCAATTGTATCCAATGGAAGCATCAATCAAGTAATGTTATGTCATATTTGAAGTCAACACACACACACACATCCATATATATATATATATATATATATATATATCAGACTATACTATTTACTAGTAGTCAATGTTTGTGCATCTTTTAGGTGCATTGTATTGAACTTTTAGTTAATGTAGTTGGTTTGGATCCAAATGCTTGACTTAAATCACACCGAACTTACAACATGAGTCTGAACTTTCATGTTCTGCAATCTAGACTGTGTTTCAGTCAAGTAGTCTGTAACATTCTTGTATGCAATGGAAAATAAAATCAAGTCAAAAAATTTATCATAAAAATTGTAGATTCCACCTGGCTACTAATCCAATAAAATGGGTACCAAAATTATATTTTAGGGTAATTATCATCACATACTGACTTAATAGAACCTGTAAGTTCTCTTCCCTCTCTTTGATGCCTCGTGGACATATCAATGCTTCCCAAATATGGATGTGGAACAAAAATTGGTAAAAAAATGCTAATGCCTTTCTTTTGCACATCCTATGCATGTCCATGTGGCAGTCCGTTGTTGCCTAAAGTGTGTCAGGCAATGCTCAAAGTAGTGTCAATGTGTGAGACGTTTCTGGCTACACACAGTGAGTAATGATCTGGGACTATGTAAGTATTACTCTGAAGTGGCTGCGTAAGTCATCCATGAGTCAGAATTTGAGCCTGTAATTAAGGCTAAACACAAAGTTTTAGGCATTTATTTGACGATGTGTGGGACCATTCATTAGCTGCTAATAACTTTTCACTTCCAAATGCATCAATGCAGAAGAAACAATCTCAATGCGATGATGATCAACACATTGTAATTCTATGTGAATTTATAATAGTTATATGTTTTTATGTATGCTCTTAACCATCAGTTGCTGAAAATATCAAGACTCTTTTGCTTTTTGTTCTACCTATTCTCACCTTCTCCATTGTCCACAAAGTTTTACAATCCCCTTCCCATCAGTTGATTCTTTGGAAGTTTGCTTGGAGTTCCAAAAGTGCCTTCAAAGGTTAATTTCTTTTGTGTGTACATTGAGTAGAATTTTGACTAATGACAACTTGAGGTAGTGTCCACTTGTTGTTATTGACTGTGTTGTATGTGTAAGAGTGCAAGGGAGAATATTAATCATTTGCTCTTGCATTGCCCCATAACCAAAGAGTTGTGAAGTATGGCGTTCACTCTTTTCGGGGTATTTTGGGTTATGCCTAGAGGTATAGTGGAGCATAAAAGTTTTTGAAACATATGTAGGGTCAAGGAGGTTCTCAGCTTGGAATCAATGGGGAGCCTAACCTTGAAAGTCCTAGCAGTGACTTCTAAATTGTTTCCTCTGGTCTTAATTGTACAACTCCCAATAGTGATCCAAATACACTTTAAGAGTTTCTTCTTCCTTCGTAGACATTGTAATCAAAGAGTCAAAGGGCTCAAGAACTTGACTACATGTTACAAACCGTGTGCCGAATGCTTAGGTCAACTCATCATATCCATGAATGAATCTCTTCTCCAATCTATCAAACCACCTCATGGTCGTGGGTCCCAGGCTGGATGAGAAGATTTTACACATTAAGACCTCATTCTTGGAGTAGATGGCCATGCTTTGGTTGTACTTGCTAACATACTCTGCGGGGTCAGATTTACCATTGTAGATAAAGAAAATAGGCCTCACAAATCTCTATTACATGTCCGAACTCTTGATATCCTCAAAAAAAAAGGGACTGTGAAATTTGCTACAAGGTCCTACTCATCACATCATTCCCCATATTTTGTGGACTAGAAGACTCACCATGAGTCCTCAATGTCTGGAATCTTCTCAGAGAAACTTCTCTTTCCTCGATTCATCATGGGGAAAGTTCTTTCTGCTTATTCCTCCACAGGGGAGAATCCACTCTTTCCTTGCACTTGTTAACTGGGGATACTGAACTCTCCCTATTCCTGCGCAGCGGTGAGATTGACCTTTGCCTATACCTATGAGGTTGGGATTCCTGATGCAGCCGAGGATACCTTAAGGTGTTCTCCCCTCTACAGGAGTCTCCTCCATTAGGGCTAATTTCCCAATGATCTCTATTTCCTTTATGACACCTCGCTCTCGTTGTAAGGCTAACATTTGCACCCTTAAACGATCCATTTCCTAATTTCTGCTAGATTGGGAAGGTCTCGCGGAGTTCATCGCTAATGTTTCCCTACAATGGGAGGGAGGCACCAATTCTCCACTGTGATTCATTGTGGCTCCTTTTGGTTATGCCTCCTCAATTCTGACTGTACCATTCTATTCCTTAAAACTGATCCTATGGACAAGCTCAGTTGAGGCGACCTAGGAGCCCCATTCCATCCTCGACTTCTCATTTCAACTTTAACTAGCTCCTAATCCTATAGCTTTGTGGAAATTCATACCAATGACGCCAATTGTAGGAGCCTGAAACGCAAAACTTCCATAAAGGAGATTGGCTTCTAATCAACACAACTAATTTCTAATTATGATGGGATGAAATTCCACAATGGAATATTAGAAAGGTGATTAGAGGTGAAAACAACATGATTAAACACTTGGATTGATAAAAAATTTGTTTCCCAAGGTACACAAAGAGAAAAGGAAAATATAGGCTCTACCTTTCTCTCTCTCTCTTGTTCTTCCTCAATTTTTCTGGATCCCCCATCATGTTGGTGGCCTCCTCTTGTACTCCCCTTTCTTGCTTTCCATCCGTTCCTCCCTTAGCTGGATTTGTGGATATATTTTTCCCATCACACTCCTCTCTCTAGCATTTCTTAATCATGAAGGAAAACTTTTGGGATGTTCTTACTATTCAGGCCAGTCACTTAGCATTTAGTGGAGCTGACATTAGGTAGGGATAACTCATTAATGTGGAGGTGGCTGTTACATTGGGCTCTGTGTCTCCTCCTTTGTATTCCTCGAGAAGATAGCTGAAGAGATATCCTTGGTAAAACAACTAGTAGGTTCTTGGCTGGACAATGCTACCTCAGGAAGACTGGTTCCATGGATTACCACGGTAACGAATCAAACCAGATGGTCTCTCCTCCTTTGGGCTTTGATTACCCCGTATTTACATATGGGCCAAGCTCGTTCCATGGATGAGGCTTCTAGGAATACTTTCCACTCCCCCATAGCTATGTTAAGAGAGTGAATGGTGAAGGTGACTGGTGTTGGGCTATGTGGAATCTAATTATATTTTATCTGAATTATGACCTAACTTGATATATAAGTGCTACGGTTTTTAAAATGATTTTTTCTGAGGCTTCGTAGGCAAATTTTTTTTGAATCATGTAAATATTGTCTTGTGTGACTACTTTCTTTTGCGTATATTTTTTCTCCATTTTGCATCTCACAGATCTATGAATTTCGTGTATATTCCTTGCAACTAGCTATCAGCCGTGGGCTTATCATGCTTGGTTGCCAAATTGGTGTGTTAAAAGATAAGATTGTGGTGAAAGTGTTGATGAACGACCCTGATTAGTGTTTTTTTTTTTTTTTTTTTTTGGTCAGTGAATAGTGGCTAATAGGAAAGATTGTACTCAAATCGGGCCAATATATTGATCTTATTCTTTTCTTCTTTGGTAAATGATCAAAAGTGAATGACCAAAAAAAATATCTATCATTTTGGTTAGCTCAACATGTTCGCATGATCCTACTGGCATATAAAATCACTATTTTGATGGATTTCATCAAAAGCGAAAAATACTAGGATCATTCAGTGATGTGGTGTTTTCCTACATTTAATTTGCAGTCAACATATAAGACCATATGTATATATAACTGAGTACAACTATGATATTACAACATGTCAAGTTTTCCCTTAATGTTCTTGGGATTAATAACATTTTCTTCATGTTGCTCCCAAAGAAAGAAAAAGGGGAAGACATACAAAAGTTACAGGTAACCCTTAGAGCAACAGCTTGACAACAGCACCAGCTGCCGGACAACATTTCTTATAAGATACAACCCCTCATATCAGCTCCGTCAGTGTTTATCCACGCATGATAAGATGACTGGATGGTGAAAAAGCAAGAGCGCAGTTACAAGGCTTTCCCATGCCCCAAAACCCAAGGGATTTTCCCAATAGGGTAAAAAATAAAAGGCATCCTGGGAGGAAGTATATGAACCACGCCATTGCCTATAAAGCCAAACCGGACCAGCACAAAAAACGAAGCCTAATGAAGGAGAAGAAGTAATATATTATAGGATAAAAAGGAAATGGGGAGAGAGAGATTTATTAGAAGATGAAATTGGGGAAGAATAGGCTGTTATTCATCTCCATGGATATACCAGCAAAGAAGAATGGTGGCACAGCGTCGAAGGATATATATACGGGCACGTTGTTCCTTCACCAAGGAAGCACACTTTCTGGTGAAGCCATGCCCCTTTCTTTTTGCAGGGGACTTGATTCCACACATGGTCTGTTGCTTGAGTTCAACCATGGCTGACGCTGTCATTCTTTACTATAGCAGAGAATAAATGAATGAAAATGAGAGCTCGTACAGCAGAGGTTGAGGAGGCCTCTGAGGTTAGGGGGGGAAGGGGAAGGGTTAGGAACAATGTATATATACACTCACAACCACAACTATAAGGAAGTAAAGGTTGACTGCATAAAGGGAGAGAACGTGGTCAGGTTCGAAAACTGAGGGATTTGCAGCCTCAGCAGCGTAGTTTTCTATGAAGGGGGAGTGAACATTGGCTTAAACTAGTTCTATTATTATAATGCAGTACAATATATAAATGCTCCTACCAATGTTAATCAGATTGGTTGGAGCGCAAAATCGAAGAGGGTGAATTAGAAAAGTGGTAAAGGTAGGCATGAAAAAAGGAGGCCTGCTTAATAGAGACAAGGCAAAAGATTTTAGTATGGGAACAGAGTCCCGGCAATCTGACCTCAATTCTGAGGTGGGACGTTGGTTTGGTTGGATTCTACCTTGCATGACTAGCTAGACATAGAGATTAGAGAGAGAATCCATAGCAATTTTTTTTTTTTCCATTTTCCTTCTCGGTTAATTAGACCAAAGTGCCAACTGTTACTAAAGTAATTTATCTATACATGACATGATGTTTAGCATATCATCTCTTCATTGCTGTCAACATTATATTATCTACGTATAGCTAACTATGGCCACACTACAGCTCATCTTTTTTATTTTATTTTTTTATTTTTTATTTTTGAGAAAAAGGTAAGCATAATTTTATTAAATAATTAAGACAATTCAAATTGGAATACATCATCCAAATTTCCAGGCAGATCTTCTACCCATACATTAGTGCTTGCAGATAAAACTCCTCTCCTAGCTAAACCATGAGCTAGCCTATTCCCTTCCCAACAAACATGCTAGAACTGACATTGCCGCAACATACCCCCAATCCTCTTGGTCTCGTCGATAATGTGACCAAACAAAGTATTACAACACCCATCTAATCCTCTTTGCTCATTCGAAAAATTTCTTTTATCATATTTTTTTTTTTAAAGAAATTCCAACGTGGAAAAGAAAACATTTCTATTTAAAAAAAAAATGAAAAAGAAAGAAAAAAAAAAAGACATTCTTTAGTAAGAACATTTTAAAAGGAAAGAAAAGATTTTTTTTATTTTTTTTTTCCCTTGAAAGAACAATTTTAAAAAAAAGAAGGTTTAAAGGTTAGGTGGATTTTTAAAAAAGGGTTTTATTTTGAAAAACACTTTTGAAAAGGGAATAAATTTCCTTTTTCTTTGAAAAACCATTTCTTTGGAAAAGCATACTAAAGGAATTTGTTTACCTAAGCTATTAATTCATGACAACATTATTAATGACAAGAAAATAAAATTGGTAGAAAATTTAAATGACAAGTAAATGTAAAGTGCCTGAATTTAAATTACAATAAAAGTAAAGAGCTTGAACTTAAATGACAATAAAAGTAAAGAGCATTAAAAAAAAAAAAAAAAAAATAGAGATCCCTCTTAAATAAGCTTTAATCTATTTCAAGCTCTATGCGCCCTTTGTCAAAAAGAGACAGGTTCTAAGCCGTCAATCATCCTTAAGACAACATACCCATATTATGCTTTACTTAAGGTTTAAAGCTCATTTTAAGGGAACAGATAGAAAATCTTTTTCTTAAATGATAAGATAGTAATATATAGTCAAAAATGTAAAACTAACGCTATAACTTTCAACGTTTTTCATTTCAGTCATCTAACTTTCAGTTTTGTTATTTTAATTCTCTAACTTTCAATTTTTGTCAATCCAAACTTCCGTTAGAACTTAGTTAAGGCTGCCGTTAAACTCACTGAAATGACGGTTTTACCCTTCTTCTTTTTTCTTTTTTCTCTTTCGGAATTAAAAGAAAAAATATCTTTAAAAAAAAAAATAAACATTTTAAGGGGAATGACGCTTTCCCCTGAAATCAAAACAAACAAAGAAAACATTGAGTCAAATCCCTAACGTAAATCAAAACAAAGAAACCTTGAGAGGATTACAATCCAGAATTTTAAAAAAGGCAAGGGATCCCAAATCCTCAACTGTCTAAAATTGTTAAAAGCACTCAAAAGTTGGAGATAGAGCCGTACAGTTCTCAGTTCGCAGCGCCTCCCATCTGTTTGTTTGTTCTTTTTTTTTTCTTTTTTCTTTTTTCTCGGAGACGGAGGCAGAGAAGAGTTTTCAAAGAGGACCATTTTACTCTCCCATAATAACAAAACCCATATAAAACAACATATTCGGTTCGTGTGTGAAGCTTTTTTTCTTGACTAGACGCCAAGATCAACATTTTTTTTTTCATCTCTGGGTACTAAATTTCAATACCCATCTGGTACTTTTTCTTTTCCTCTTTACTATGTTTCTCTTCTTGCTTTCTTTGGTTGTGGAGAAAAGTTTGTTAATTTTTTTGACTCAAACAAAACCCAGAAATTTTATAAAACTTTGGAAAGCAAATTTACCCAAGGTTTCTTTGTTTTGATTTACGTTAGGGACTTGACTCAATGTTTTCTTTGTTTGTTTTGATTTCAGGGGAAGGGATCATTCCCCTTAAAATGTTTTCTTTTCTTTTCTTTTTTTATTGATTTTTCTTTTTTTCTTGTAATTCTGAAATTAAAAAAAAAAAAAAAAAAAAAAAAGTAAAACAGCATTGTTTTAGTGAGTTTAACGGCAGCTTTAATTGAGTTCTAACGGAAGTCTAGATTGACAAAATTTGAAAGTTAGAGGACTAAAATGACAAAACTGAAAATTAAAAAACTGAAATGAAAAACGTTGAAAGTTAGAGGTCAATTTTACATTTTACCTAACATATATATATATAAAGAACTACAAATATTGCATATACTGTGTTGTGCCTCGTATCTAGATTATTGTTACCAGCCAAGTAGTTCTAGTGGATCTGCTAATAAGATTTCTCCAAGAGTTTATTTCAATAACGGATTCCATCAGTTGCGTGTGACTACGAAATTAGATTGCTCTTCTACCTTTTGTTATTAGATTGTTTTTATTATTAGAAGGAAAGGTATTACAGTTATCTATTTAGCCAATATTTCTGATAAGGGAGAATAATGGGTTGTTACTCTTTTCTTTTTTTTTTTCTTTTTTTTTTGAGAATGAACTACGTTGTTACTTGGAATGTATTTAAAGTGAGCAATGAGAAATAGGATATTCGGTCTCCAGCACCTCTTGTTACCGAAGCATTGCCATCCATTCTATATTCCTAACAAGGTTGAAAGGAGCAAGATTTGCTACCAATGGGGATGGTCAGGTGGTAGATCAAGAGAGAGAGAGACAGTCACGTGATAAAGAGAGTAAGAGAGAGAAAGAGAGAGCATTCATTGAGTCTATTGGCTAATACAAGGTAAAACATTAATGATTTTCAAAATATTAATATGACAATAGCTTTATTTCTAACCCTTAGATTTGTAAGGAATCTATGCTTTAAAAAATGTGTAACTCTTATGGAGTTACACCAGATGTAACTTTAACCCATTATATATATATATATATATATAACAATGGGAATTAAAGGTGCAATAAATAAAAGGGGAGTGCACAAGTATAAGTGCTTGTGAGGTGCGGGGGGTAAGGGCCGGGATTTACACACATATACATTTAGATTAGGTTATAGTAAAATTTCTATATTGTATAAAAATAAATAAATAAAAGGGGAATGGGGATTAAGCAAAAATTAAATGGGATTACAATAATGTAAAGGGGAAGGGGAGAGAACATTAAATAAAAGGGATGACAATAAAGTAAAGGGGAAGAGGAAGAACATTAAATAAAAGGGATGACAATAAAGTAAAGAGGGAAGGGGAAGAACATTAAATAAATGGACAACAATATACAAGATAAATATATGATCAAGAATGTAAGGAGTTCCCACGTGCATAGAAGAGATGAGACTTCTTCCCCCTTAGGGTACTTCTCATATTAAGTCTAGGTTATGGTTCAATACCCATCTAGGAACTTAACAACAATATGACAATCAACAACATAAGCATAAAGGAAAAGAGAGATAGATATACAAAATCTCAACAACAAAATGCTAGTAATTTAAAGCAAAGAGACAACAAACAAATAAATAGAATTTCATATATATAAGATGAATGATGTTTACATAAGAAGAAATAGAGAGGGATGGGATGGGTGTAGTTATTAAGAAACTACCTCATCCCTACACCTTACCCACAAAGATTACAATAAAGATGAGAGAGGCTGAATTTCTGTGATGGGTTTCCTAAAGAGAGGAGAGAGAAATTTTTCAGAATCTTCTAGGCTTTTATTAGATTTTTCTAGTATTTTTTCTTTGATTGTTCTATTTTTTCTCCCAAAAACTTCTTACTTTTTAGAAAAAAAAATTGGGGGGGGGGGGTATTTACAAGGAAGCCAAAAAAATGGCAGCTAAGCCGAAATAGCCTCCCACTTTTACACCAAGTTTGACTATTTCGTCTTTTTCCTAGTTTTTGGTCCGAACTTTGTGTGACTTTTTGGAGGCTTTCTAAGCTCTGATTTCTTCAAACTGTATATCCTTGGAAAACTCTAGATGTCTAGTTTCCAAAGGTTCTGACTTTGTGAGATTTGGAGCTATCGTCATCTAAATATCTCAAGAAGGGAGATGATGCAGTGTAGGAAATTTTGTGACATTTTTCCTTAAAAAAATTTATTCCTTCCAAGCCATGATAGATATCACCAAGCCCTTTTTGTGAGAGGTGGTCAAGACCCCATACTTCAAAGTGGTTTAGTCAGATTGCTCCAATTCTTACCCAATCGGTACAGTTTTTTGTGCAAAGTTGGTCCAAAAACAGCCTGTTTAACTTTTTTTTTTTTTTTTTTTTTAAAAAAAGTGAAAATTTTAATTAGGGTTTTGGTGTTTTGTTGATATCTCATCCATTTTAACTCCAATTTTGGCCCATGAACTATCATTTTGAAGGGATAAATATGACCTACAAGATGGTCCAAAATTTAGCCCGATTGGATGATTGGATCAAAAAATCAACTTTTTGACCATATCCAGTTAGGGTTTTTGGTCTTAATTGCTATCAGAAGGGTTTTGAATGTTGTAACCCTTTGATCCACTATCCAATCATGTTGCATTTATTTGCTACACTTTTTTTGCTTTGAAACTCATGATTTGCACCTTTTTGAATTTTTATTTATTTATTTTTGACACGTTAATCGGGGCCGAATAAAGTACAGTATTGACAGCACCCAACTTGACTATATTGCTTTCAATCTCTGTCTTAGACCACATATCAAGGCCACAATATCTACCACATGAACACCACCTTCCACAAACCTTTGAGGATCATTAACAAAATCAACCATGGTACATAACCATAGAAAAAAATTCCAATCTGCATGCAATATACAATCACACGTTTTATGACATGCTCTAGCCCAAAAAAATGACACAAAAAAATCAAGTATGTTTGTACACACAACAAAAAAATAAATTTAAAAAAAAAAAAATCAAAAATTTTGTGCACCCAAAACACGAGATGCATGAAAAATGAAGGGTGAATCCAGGCTTATAGGCCCATAATAGTGGTCAAATGGGCCATTAGGCCCAAAATCCTAGTTTTGTTACGAAATTGGATTCGACTAGTGATCATGGTTTTGAGGTCCAAAATGTGACAAGGAGCCAGGCCCATGGACACAAAGAAAGCCCAATTCGTGGGAACGAGAAGAGAAAGCTTGGGCCTTAAACGGGAGGGGAGCTGAGCCCAATAAGACAAAGAGGACATGAAAAACTAAGAAGGCCTAGTGATAAAAGGAAGAATAAAAGAGCAAAGGAGCCTGGAGAAAGGAGGGGATCCGAGTTCAAAGCTTATTGGGTCCTCCAATTCCAGAGAAGTATATCCTTTGGAAGGGCTAGAAGGTGCTGAATGGGATATGGACAGCTCAAGAGACAATCTAGGCACAAGACACACAAATTCTAGAAAGGCATAGGTAACGAATGAGGTCTTGTCTAGATCAAGCAACTGGGATCCAAAAGGCAGTGACAAAGACAGATGACGACTTCAGGATCAATACTTGATGAGAAAAGCCAAAGGACCTTGGGCAAGGCAGAGGATGTGGAATAAGAGGTAAGTGATCAAAAACCTTTTTAAGCACACCCCTTGAAAGAGGGAATCCGTCCATTTCTAGAAAATGGCCAACTTGTGGGAAGTCGACATTAAGGTCTCAAGGCTTTTGAAGTTCCCCTTTTGAGGCCTTGGAAGAAAAAAAAAAGCATTGACCTTAAAAGGAATCTGGGTTTACCTAAAGGAGCTCCTACAAGTGGAAAGTCCGTAGATGAACTTTCAGCTATCGATTCCCATGAAGATGAAATAAGAGGAAATAAGAAAAGGACCAGCCACCAATGTTTCAGAAAAATCAGTGGCTCAAGTACCCAAAAGAATCAAGGGATAAAATACGGATTTAGAGAGCTTTCAAAGGGCACTATAAAAGGGAGGTGAGCCTGAAGTTAAAGGGGCATTCAGCAACAAGCAATCTAGAGAGAACACACAGAAAATCTTAAAGTTTTTTCTTTAAGCTATTATTTAAGTTTTAAGAAGAAGAGGCATTGTAAAAGGAACCAATAACAAAAATACTCAGGGAGTCACTTAGATTCAAGGAGACTCAAATTTCATAAGTCTTGAGAGGCTAAGTGGAATTACTCAAGTCTATGATTTTTGAGCTTTATTGAGCCTCATGGAGTATCCTTACAAGGCAGGACCTAATGTACTCAAGTACTTAATAAAATACAATATCATCCTCTTTGAGGGATCTTCACATTTTATTCATTTACTTTATATTGTGTATTTGTTGTTCCTTATTACTTGCTCAACCAATATATATATATATATATATTTGTGTTATTTGTGTTGTGGAGTTCATCTTGTGCATATAATGGTTCGTATAACGGCCCAAGGAGGTCGCGGTGAGCCCAGTCCAGTCCAACCAATACCCATAAACCTTATTTGGTGGCCCAGGATCCCCTTACCAGTGTTGGGCCTGGAAGCGTCGAAAGAGAGACCCACACATGGTTATTATTCATTGTGATTAATAAGCATCACCCCTTGCAAAGACTATGACCTTTATCATTTCAGTAATTAGGCAAAATAAAGGGGGCCTCAATGGCCATAAGGGTCTGAGCCGACCCAGGTGGTCTTTCCAAGCATCTATTGGTAGGACTGTGCAACATTGGCCTGATTAGAACTTAACTTGAAACTGTTGACCACAAGGTAAGGCAGCATGAGCCTCACAACTAAAATTGAGGGATTCATAATATTGTTTCAAAAATCATTCGTCAACGTAGCAGCTGATGGAATCCCATCAGGTGGCATCAAATGTTATTAGACAACCATCTACATCTTATTTTTCTTTTGATTTTGGATATGAAGATTGTCGCATGTTCTATTCTTCCTTTGAAATGACTAAGGAAGAAGAGTACTAAGATATGGTCTATAGGCATGGGTTGCAAATATGGAATAATGAGAAATAACCATATTGCCATCCAAGAACCCTTATAAATTACTAGTTTTTACACAAACGAAGGTAGGGCAATCTCACATGTTGAGAGTTGAGACTGCCATTTTTGTTTCTTCACCCATTGGTCTATTGACTTCACTAGGGGAGCCTCCCTAGCCAACCTCGACTAGCTGTTCAATGTTGAACTAGAATTTCTCTTTCTTTGTAGGGTGTCTGTCAAGTTGCAAGGACTCATCACCATTTGGATAAATAAAAAAATAAAAAGGGTTCTTGTTGCATTTCCATCTCTTCTAGTCGCAAGTTCACACAATGCGTGAAACAATTACAATTTTTTGTATTTTTATTTTTATTTTTATTTTTGTTCAATAAAAAGTTTGGTACTTCTTCCAACCATACAACAAAGTCATCAACATAAAAATCTTACTTCGTGCAACTTTGTTTTTTTATATATTAACTATTTTGAGTACTTGTTTATATATATTGTAGGGTCAGGATTTGCGGCACAATCCCAAAAACAATAAAATTTGTAGAGCGTGGGTGATAGAGCAAGACTAAGTATGGATCTAACAACAATTGATTATGGCATGCAAGTATAAACCAACATAAAAGTACATACAAAGACTAAGCGAGTTTGAATCCGAAGAGAGTTCTGATTAATTCAATACAAGTTACAGTTCCTCTAGTCCTCCTCGCTTCTAGGAATCCTTCTTCTTTATATAACACCCTCCTCCCTCATCTCTATCGTCCACTTGTTCTTCATCTAGGTTCCTACTTGAGTATATGTTATGTCATGTATCTTCTCCAACCTTTTGTGAGTGGCGGTAGATGAGGTTACCCTGTTCAGGGGTCTTCTCCATATAAATGCGGCCAAAAAATTTGTTGCAGTGCATTTAATACGGTGGTAGCAGCTTTTCCTTTAGATATTTCCTCATTCTTATTGTCTCCAGATATACTTAGAGCTTATCTTGATCAGTAGGAATGCTCGGAAGATCATTCTGACCTTCTACACATTCGATTGATCAGTACTATTCGCGTCCGAGGAATAAAATCTCTTCGGACGGATGGCGATCTCTACGGATTGTACCCATCCTTCTTTTCCGGGTATCTTTCTTCCAGATGGGCCTTGCCCTTACCACCTCCTTCTCTTCGAACACACAATAATCCTCACATGGGGCCCTAGGCCAACTACGTTAGATTGGGTCTTTCCCCCCCACAATAGTCCCTCAAAATTTTAATTTTTCCCTCGCATCCGAGGAGAAAAAGTAAAATTTTGACCTGCCACGCAATGAAAAGAATGAAAAGTTTGAAAAGAGTACATAAATACCCAAGCTTGCACGTGCGCAAGCATAGATACAAGCGCTTCATCATTGCCGCTATCATTTCCATATTCCCAAAGCGCTGTATTAATCACTCCAGGCGGCGTTTTGTCTTTTGCATCCAACGGTGGGTCATTGATCCAACAGACAGGGCTGTTCTTCGGGATTTGGACGGGATGAACTACATCCTTTCACCTGCCCCCGTATATAAACCCTCAGAGGAGGTTATTTTTCCTCACTTTACGCATCCTCAGAATACCCTGCGAACTTGCTCATTGAAAATCCTTCAAGCTTCTTCGATTTTCTGTCTTATTTCTTCCCAGAATCTACTAAAAGTCCACTTTGAGTTCAGAGATCATTCTCCATTCCCGTTTGTGTAAGTTTCGGCATCCTTAATCCCTTATTTTCTTCTCGACTGGGATTTTCAACCTTCGAAACCCCCATTTCTTGGTTACTGCTTCAATTATTCCTTAAAAATGGGTAGATTCCAATACCTCGTCGATAGTCCGACGTTGATAGAGGAATTTAAGTGGACTTATGGTATACCGCGGGGGGTAAATCTGAGGTATTGCCCTCTTGAGCGGATGCTAACGGACCGAAGAGAAGGGGAGGTCATAATCCCAATGATAGCCTTCATCGAAGGAGGAATGACCCTCCCAATAGGTTTCGTCACCCTGAACTACCTTCGCAACCATAAACTCTCTCCTGAGCAATGCGTGCCCAATACCTTTAGGATCCTAGGAGTCATCGATGCCTTGAACCTACAATTAGGATTAGGGTTGACCTGGCGTGACCTGGTACATATGTACGAGTGTCATAGCCAAAAGGGGGCGAGATATTATCTTAAATCCCGATCCGACACCGTTAGACTTCTCTCTTGCCTTCCCAAGTCAAATAAAGGGATGAAAGACGACTATTTAATCGTCTCGGGCGCATGGCATGACGGTCTACATTGTCCGACCTAGCTAGGAGAGTCAGGTGTGACTTCCTAGACTTAGGATCTCTAACAGTAGGCTTAGGATCTTCACTCTTCATAATCTGTTTTTTTTTTTTTTTTCTTTATGTCGTCATCTTTCAGTTTTCTGATCAAGTTTGTTTTTTTTTTTTTTCCCCCCAACCCCCCAAAAAATACACCCAAATAAGAAAAGAAAGCTAGATTGTGTACATTTATCTCTTGACCAAATTATATAAAAGCTAGTCAGATTGATGTCTCAGTGATGTTCAATCTCCATAATGTTCAGAATGTCTTATAATCATTGAAATGCACTCTTTTTCCCCTTTACCAGGATGGTATCACCATTAAACTTGTTTGATAAATGAGCATATCTAATCATTTTGCTGCAGATAGCAAGTGTTACCAATCTTATGTCCCATATTTCCTTCATTGCTATCCGTTAAGCATTTGTTTACTCAACTTTTCTTTATTCTTATTCTCTTCCTTTTTTTTTTCTTCCTTTAAATAAATACACGGGAACTTTGAAGTCAATTAAACAATTTATTGACGATGATCTTCTGGCCCAACAGATACTCGTTAGGAACTTCGGTAGAATTTAGACATATAGATAGGACCCTGGTTCCATTGAGTGTTTCTTTGTGACTGAATTTTTTGTTGGTTTGAGGCTTAATTATATGAACTATGCTTGCTCAAAGGTATATACTGATTAGTGAATAAGTTGAATAAGAGTGACAATTTTCAGACCAGGCATATCAACACGCCTATATATAGTTGGGTGTATATAGATCTCAGTTTCTTGATTTTCAATTGTATCCAATGGAAGCATCAATCAAGTAACGTTATGTCATATTTGAAGTCAACACACACACACACACACACATATATATATATCAGACTATATTATTTACTAGTAGTCAATGTTTGTGAATCTTTTAGGTGCATTGTATTGAACTTTTAGTTAATGTAGTTGGTTTGGATCCAAATGCTTGACTTAAATCACACCGAACTTACAACAAGAGTCTGAACATTCATGTTCTGCAGTCTAGACAGTGTTTCACAATCAAGTAGTCAGTAATATTCTTGTCTTGTGCGCAATGGAAAATAAAATCAAGTTGGAAAAATTATCATGAAAATTGTAGATTCCACCTGACTGCTGATCCAATAAAATGGGTACCAAAATTATATTTCAGGGTAATCATCATCACATACTGACTTAATAGAACCTGTAAGTTCTCTTCCCTCTCTTTGATGCCTCGTGGACATAGCAATGCTTCCCAAATATGGATGTGGGACAGAAATTGGTAAAAAAAATGCTAATGCCTCTCCTTTGCACATCCTGTGCATGTCCATGTGGCAGTCCGTTGTTGCCCAGAGTATGTCCGGCAGCGCTCAAAGTAGTGTCAATGTGTGAGACGTTTCTGGCTACACACAGTGAGCAGTGATCTGGGACTATGTAAGTATTACTCTGAAGTGGCTGCGTAAGTCATCCATGAGTCAGAATTTGAGCCTGTAATTGAGGCTAAACACGGAGTTTTACGCATTTATTTGATGATGCGTGAGACCATTCATTGGCTGCTAATAACTTTTCACTTCCAAATGCATCAATGCAGAAGAAACAATCTCAATACGATGATGATCAACACATGGTAATTCTATGTGAATTTATAATAGTTATATGTTTTTATGTATGCTCTTGACCATCAGTTGCTGAAAATATCAGGAATCTTTTGCTTTTTGTTCTGACTCTTCTCACCTTCTCCATTGTCCACAGTCCACAAAGTTTAACAATCCCCTTCCCATCAGTTAATTCTTTGGAAGTTTGTGTGGAGTTCCAAAAGTGCCTTCAAAGGTTAATTTCTTTGTGTAGCGGCATTGAGTAGAATTTTGACTAATGGCAACTTGAGGCAGTGTCCGCTTGTTGTTATTGACTGTGTTGTATGTGTTAGAGGGCAGGGGAGAATATTAATCATTTACTCTTGCATTGCCCCATAACCAGAGAGTTGTGAAGTATGGTGTTCACTCTTTCCGGGGTATTTTGGGTTTTGCCTAACGATACAGTGGAGCATAAAAGTTTTTGAAACATATGCAGGGTCAAAGAGGTTCCCAGCTTGGAATCAATGGGGAGCCTGACCTTGAAAGTCCTGGCGGTGACTTTTGCATTGTTTCCTCTGATCTTATTGTACAACTCCCAATAACAGTCCAAATACACTTTGAGAGTTTCTTCTTCCTTCATAGACATTGTAATCAAAGAGTCAAAGGGCTCAAGAACTCGACTACATTTTACAAACCTTGCGCCAAATGCTTAGGTCAACTCATCATATCCATGAATGAATCCCTTCTCCAATCTGTCAAACCACCTTATGGTCATGGGTCCCAGGCTAGACGAGAAGATTTTACACATTAAGACCTCATTCTTGGAGTAGATGGCCATGTTTTGGTTGTATTGACTAACATACTCCGCAAGATCAGATTTACCATCATAGAAAAAAAAAAAAAAAAAAAATAGGCCTCACAAATCTCTATTGCATGTCCGAAGTCTTGATATCCTCAAAAAAATAGGGACCGTGAAATTTGTTGCCAGGCCTTGCTCATCACATCATTCCCCATATTTTGTGGACTAGAAGGCTCACCATGAGTCCTCAATGTCTGGAATCTTCTTAGAGAAACTTCTTTTTCCTCAATTCGTCATGGGGAGAGTTCTTTCTGCTTATTCCTCCATGGGGGAGAATCCACTTTTTCCTTGCACTTGTTAACTAGGAATACTGAACTCCCCCTATTCCTGCACAAGGTGAGATTGACCTTTGCCTATACCTATAAGTTGGGATTTCTAATGCAGCCAAGGATACCTTAAGGTGTTCTCCCCTCTACAAGAGTCTCCTCCATCGGGCATAATTTCCCAATGATCTCTATTTCCTTTATGATGCCTCGCTCCTCGTTGTAAGGGTAACATTTGCGCCCTTAAATGATCCATTTCCCGATTTCTGCTGGATTGGGAAGGTCTCACGGAGTTCATCGCTGATGTTTCCCTATAATGGGAGGGAGGCACCAGTTCTCTACTATGACTTTGTTGTGGCTCCGTTTGGCCGTGCCTCCTCCATTTTGACTGTACCATTCTATTCCTTAAAACTAATCCTACGGACAAGCTCAGTTGAGGCGATCTAGGAGCCCATTCCATCCCCGGCTTGTCATTTCAACTTTAACTAACTCCTAATCCTATAGCTTTGTGGAAATTCATACCAACGACGCCAATTGTGGGAGCCTGAAATGCAAAACTTCCTTAAATGAGATTGGCTTCTAATCAACACAACTAATTTCTAATTATGATGGGATGAAATTCCACAATGGAATATTAGAAAGGTGATTGGAGATGAAAGCAACATGATTAAACACTTGGATTGATAAAAAATTGGTTGCCCGAGGTACACAAAGATACAAGCTCTACCTCTCTCTCTCTTTCTCTTGTTCTTCCTCAATTTTTCTGGATCCCCATCATGTTAGTGGCCTCCTCTTATACTCCCCTTTCTTGCTTTCCATCTATTCCACCCTTAGCTGGATTTGTGGATATATTTTTCCCATCACACTCCTCTCTCTGCCATTTCTTAATCGTGAAGGCAAACTTTTGGGGCGTTCTTACTATTCAGGCTAGTCATTCAGTATTTAGTGGAGCTGACATTAGGTAGGGATAACTCATTAATGTGGAGGTGACTGTTACATTAGACTCTGTGTCTCCTCCTTCCTATTCCCCAAGAAGATAGCCGAAAAGATATCCTTGTTAAAACAACTAGTAGGTTCTTGGCTGGACAATGCTACCTCAAGAAGACTGGTTCCACAGATTACCTCGATAAGGGGCCAACAGAGATGGTCTCTCCTCCTTTGGGCTTTGATTACCCCGTATTTACATATGGGCCAGGCTCGTTCCATGGATGAGGCCTCTAGGAATACTTTCCACTCCCCCACAGGTATGTTAAGAGATGTGAATGGTGAAGGTGACTAGTGTTGGGCTATGTGGAACCTAGTTATATTTGATCTAAATTATGACCTAACCTGACATATAAGTGCTATGGTTTTTAATATGATTTTTTCTGAGGCATCGTAGGCAAATTTTTTAGAATCATGTAAATATTGTTTTGTGTGATTACTTTCTTTTGCGTATATTTTTCTTCTCTATTTTGCATCTCATAGATCTGTGAATTTTGTGAATATTCCCTGCAACTAGCTAACATTCATGGGCTTATCATGCTTGGTTGCCAAATTGGTGTGTTAAAAGATAAGATTGCCGTGAAAGTGCTGACGAACGACCCTGATTAGTGTATGTTTGTTTTTTTTTAATTTTTTGGTCAGTGAATAGTGGCTAATAGGAAAGATTGTACTGAAATCGGGCCAATATATTTAACTTATTCTTTTATTCTTTGGTAAATGATCAAAAGTGAATGACCAAAAAAATATCTATCATTTTGGTTAGCTCAACATGTTCGCATGATACTACTGGCATATAAAATCACTATTTTGATGGATTTCATCAAAAGCGAAAAATACTTGGATCATTCAGTGATGTGGTGTTTTCCTACATTTAATTTGCAGTAAACATATATGACCATATGTATATATAACCATGAGGACAACTATGATATTACAACATGTCAAGTGTTCCCTTCATTTTCTTGGGATTAAAAACATTTTCTTCATGCTGCTCCCAAAGAAAGAAAAAGGGGGAAGACATACAAAAGTTACAGATAACCATTAGAGCAACAGCTTTGACAACAGCACCAGCTGCCGGGCAACATTTCTTATAAGATACAACCCCTCATATCAGCTCCGTCAGTGTTTATCCACGCATGATTAGATGGCTGGATGGTGAAAAAGCAAGAGCGCAGTTACAAAGCTTTCCCATGCCCCAAAACCCAAGGGAGTTTCCCAATAGGATAAAAAATAAAAGGCATCCTGGGAGGAAGTATATGAACCACGCCATTGCCTATAAAACCAAACCGGACCAGCACAAAAGACGAAGCCTAATGAAGGAGAAGAAGTAATATATTATAGGACAAAAAGGAAATGGGGAGAGAGAGATTTATTAGAAGATGAAATTGGGGAAGGATAGGCTATTATTCATCTCCATGGATATACCAGCAAAGAAGAATGGTGGCACAGCGTCGAAGGATATATATACGGGCACGTTGTTCCTTCACTAAGGAAGCACACTTTCTGGTGAAGCCATGCCCCTTTCTTTTTGCAGGGGACTTGATTCCACACATGGTCTGTTGCTTGAGTTCAACCATGGCTGTCGCTATCATTCTTTACTATAGCAGAGAATAAATGAATGAAAATGAGAGCTCGTACAGCAGAGGTTGAGGAGGCCTCTGAGGTTAGGAGGGGAAGGGGGAAGGGTTAGGTACAATGTATATATACACTCACAACCACAACTATAAGGAAGTAAAGGTTGACTGCATTTCAAAGGGAGAGAACGTGGTCAGGTTCGAAAACTGAGGGATTTGCAGCCTCAGCAGCGTAGTTTTCTATGAAGGGGGAGTGAACATTGGCTTAAACTAGTTCTATTATTATAATGCAGTACAATATATAAATGCTCCTACCAATGTTAATCAGATTGGTTGGAGCGCAAAATCGAAGAGGGTGAATTAGAAAAGTGGTAAAGGTGGGCATGAAAAAAGGAGGCCTGCTTAATAGAGACAAGGCAAAAGATTTGAGTATGGGAACAGAGTCCCGGCAATCTGACCTCAATTCTGAGGTGGGACGTTGGTTTGGTTGGATTCTACCTTGCATGACTAGCTAGACATAGAGATTAGAGAGAGAATCCATAGCAATTTTTTTTTCCATTTTCCTTCTCAGTTAATTAGACCAAAGTGCCAACTGTTACTAAAGTAATTTATCTATACATGACATGATGTTTAGCATATCACTCTTCATTGCTGTCAACATTATATTATCTATGTATAGCTGACTATGGCCACACTACAGCTCATCTTTTTTATTCTCTTTTTTTTTTCTTTTTTTTTTTTTGAGAAAAAGGTCAGCATAATTTTATTAAATACTTAAGACAATTCAAATTAGAATACATCATCCAAATTTCTAGACAGATCTTTTATCCATACATTAGTGCCTGTAGATAAAACTGCTCTCCTATCTAAACCATGAGCTAGCCTATTCTCTTCCCAACAAACGTGCTAGAACTGACATTGCTGCAACATACCCCCAATCCTCTTGGTCTCGTCGATAATGTGACCAAACGAAGTATTACAACGCCCATCTAATCCTCTTTGCTCATTCAAAAAATTTCTTTTATCATATTTTTTTTAAAGAAATTCCAACGTGGAAAAGAAAACATTTTTGTTTTTTTTTTTAAGAAAGAAAAGAGATTTTTTTTAAATACAAATTATTTTCCCAAAAAAAAAAAAAGACATATTCTTTAGTAAGAACATTTTTCCAACGTGGAAAAGAAAACATTTTTGTTTTTTTTTTTAAGAAAGAAAAGAGATTTTTTTTAAATACAAATTATTTTCCCAAAAAAAAAAAAAGACATATTCTTTAGTAAGAACATTTTAAAAGGAAAGAAAAGATTTTTTTTTTTCTTGAAAGAACAATTTTTAAAAAAGAAGGTTGAAAGGTGGATTTTTAAAAAAGGGTTTTATTTTGAAAAACACTTTTGAAAAAGGAATAAATTTCTTTTTTCTTTGAAAAACCATTTTTTTGGAAAAGCATACTAAAGGAATTTGTTTACCCAAGCTATTAATTTATGACAACATTATTAATGACAAGAAAATAAAATTGGTAGAAAATTTAAATGACAAGTAAATGTAAAGTGCCTGAATTTAAATGACAATAAAAGTAAAGAGCTTGTACTTAAATGACAATAAAAGTGAAGAGCATTAAAAAAAAAAAAAAATTTAGAGATCCCTCTTAAATAAGCTTTAATCTATTTCAAGTCTTATGGGCTCTTTGTCAAAAAGAGATGGGTTCTAAGCCGTCAATCATCCTTAAGACAACATACCCATATTATGCTTTACTCAAGGTTTAAAGCTCATTTAAAAGGGATAGATAGAAAAAAAATTTCTTAAATGATGAGATAGTAATATATATATATATATATATGTATGTATATATATAAGAACTACAGATATTGCATATACTGTGTTGAGCCTAGTATCTAGATTATTGTTACCAGCCAAGTAGTTCCAGTGGATCTGCTCAGAAGATTTCCTCCAGGAGTTTATTTCAATAAAGGATTCCATCAATTGCGTGTGACTAGGAAATTAGATTGCTTTTCTATCTTTTGTTATTATTGTTTGTTATTAGATTGTTTTTATTATTAGAAGGAAAGGTATTACAGTTATCTAATTTAGCCAATGTTTCTGCTAAGGGAGAATAATTGGGTTGTTACTTCTTTTCTTCTTCCTTCTTCTTCTTCTTCCTTTTTTTTTTTTTTTTTGGAGAATGAACTACGTTGTTACTTGGAATGTATTTAAAGTGAGTAATGAGAAATAAGAGGGAGCAGAGAAATAGGATATTCGATCTCCAACACCTCTTGTTACCGAAGCATTGCCATCCATTCTATATTCCTCACTAGGTTGAAAGGAGCAAGATTTGCTTCCAATGGGGATGGTCAGGTGATAGATCAAGAGAGAGAGACAATCACGTAATAAAGAGAGTAAGAGAGATAAAGAGAGAGCATTCATTGAGTCTATTGGCTAATTCAAGGTAAAACATTAATGATTTTCAAAATATTAATATGACAATAGCTTTATTTCTAACCCTTAGATTTGTAAGGAATCTACGTTTTAAAAAATGTGTAACTCTTATGGAGTTACACCAAATGTAACTTAAATCCATTATATATATATATATATATATATAACAATAAGAATTAAAGGTGCAATAAATAAAAGGGGAGTGCACAAGTATAAGTGTTTGTGAGGTGTGGGAGGTAAGGGCCGAGATTCACACACATATACACTTAAATTAAGCTAGAGTAGAATTTCTATATTGTATAAAAATAAATAAATAAATAAATAAAATGGGAGTGGGGATTAAGCAAAAATTAAATGGGATTACAATAATGTAAAGGGGAAGGAGAGATAACATTAAATAAAACGGATGACAATAAAGTAAAGGGGGAAGAGGAAGAACATTAAATAAAAGGGATGACAACAAAGTAAAGAGGGAAGGAGAAGAACGTTAAATAAATGGACAACAATATACAAGATAAATATATGAACAAGAATGTAAGGAGTTCCTACATGCATAGAAGATATGAGACTTCTTCCCCCTAAGGGCACTTCTCATATTAAGTCTAGGTTATGGTTCAATACCCATCTAGGAACTTAACAACAATATGACAATCAACAACATAAGCATAAAGGAAAAGAGAGATAGATATACACAATCACAACAACAAAATGCTAGTAATTTAAAGCAAAGAGACAACAAACAAATAAATAGAATTTCATATATATAAGATGAATGATGTTTACATAAGAAGAAATAGAGAGGGATGGGATGGGTGTAGTTATTAAGAAACTACCTCATCCCTACACCTTACCCACAAAGATTACAATAAAGATGAGAGAGGCTGAATTTCTGTGATGGGTTTCCTAAAGAGAGGAGAGAGAAATTTTTCAGAATCTTCTAGGCTTTTATTAGATTTTTCTAGTATTTTTTCTTTGATTGTTCTATTTTTTCTCCCAAAAACTTCTTACTTTTTAGAAAAAAAAATTGGGGGGGGGGGTATTTACAAGGAAGCCAAAAAAATGGGTGGTTATGTGATGGTGTTCTAGTACACCATCACCTAGCCTCCCACTTTTACACCAAGGTTGACTATTTCGTCTTTTTCCCAGTTTTTGGTCCAATCTTTGTGTGACTTTTTGGAGGCTTTCTAAGCTCTGATTTCTTCAAACTTTATATCCTTGGAAAGCTCTAGATGTCTAGTTTCCAAAGGTTCTGAATTTGTGAGATTTAGAGCTACGGTCATCAAAATATCTCAGGAAGGGAGGTGATGCAATGTAGGAAATTCTATGACATTTTTCCTTAAAAAAATTTATTCCTTCCAATCCACGATAGATATCACCAAGCCCTTTTTGTGAGAGGTGATCAAAACCCCATACTTCAAACTAGTTCAATCATATTGCTCCAATTCTTACCCAATCGGTACAATTTTTTGTGCAAATTTGGTCCAAAAACAGCCTGTTTAACCTTTTAAAAAAAAAAAAGTGAAAATTTTAATTAGAGTTTTGTTGTTTTGTTGATATCTCATCCATTTTAACTCCAATTTTGGCCCGTGAACTATCATTTTGAAGGGATAAATATGACCTAGAAGATGGTCCAAATTTAGCATGATTTGATCAAAAAATCAACTTTTTGACCATACCCAGTTAGGGTTTTTGGTCTTAATTGCTATCAACTCATGATTTGCACCTTTTTGAATTTTTATTTATTTATTTTTGACACGTTAATCGAAAGCACCCAACTTGACTATATTGCTTTCAATCTCTATCTTAGACCACATATCAAGGCCACAATATCTACCACATCAACACCACCTTCCACAAACCTTTGAGGGTCATTAACAAAATCAACCATGGTACATAACCATAGAAAAAAATTCCAATTTGCATGCAATATACAATCACATGTTTTATGACATGCCCTAGCAAAAAAAATACACATAAAAATCAAGTATGTTTGTACCAAAAAAAAAAAAAAAATTGTGCACCTAAAACATGAGATGCATGAAAAATGAAGGATGAATCCAGGCTTATAGGCCTATAATAGTGGTCAAATGGGCCATTAGGCCCAAAATCCTAGTTTTGGTATGAAATTGGATTCGACTAGTGATCATGGTTTTAAGGTCCAAAATGTGACAGGGAGCCAAGCCCATGGACACGAAGAAAGCCCAATTCGTGGGAAAGAGAAGAGAAAGCTTGGGCCCTAAACGAGAGGGGAGCTCACCCCAATAAGACAAAGAGGACATGAAAAACTAAGAAGGCCTAGTGATACAAGGAAGAATAAAAGAGCAAAGGAGCTCGGAGAAAGGAGGGGATCCGAGTTCAAAGCTTATTAGGTCCTCCAATTCCAGAGAAGTATATCCTCAGGAAGAGCTAGAAGGTGCTAAATGGGATGTGGATAGCTCAAGAGACAATTTGGGCACAAGACACACGAATTCCAGAAAGGCACAGGGAACGAATGAGGTCTTGTCTAGATCAAGCAACTGGGATCCAAAAGGCAATGACAAGGACAAATGATGGCTTCAAGATCAATACTTGATGAGAAAAGCCAAAGGACCTTGGGCAAGGCAGAGGATGTGGAATAAGAGGAAAGCGATCAAAAACCTTTTTAAGCACACCCCTTGAAGGAGGGAATCCGTCCATTTCTAGAAAATGGCCAAGTTGTGGGAAGTCAACCTCAAGGTCTCAAGGCTTTTGAAGTTTCCCTTTTGAGGCCTTGGAAGAAGAACAAAAAGCATTGACCTTAAAGGGAATCTAGGTTTACCTAAAGGAGCTCCTACAAGTGGAAAGTCGATAGATGAACTTTCAGTTATCGTACCCAAAAGAATCAAGGGATAAAATATGGATTTAAAGAGCTTTCAAAGGGCACTATAAAAGGGAGGTCAGCCTAAAGTTAAAAGTGGCATTTAGCAAGAAGCAATCTAGAGAGAGAACACACAGAAAATCTTAAATTTTTTTCTTTAAGCTATTAGTTAAGTTTTAAGAAGAAGAGGCATTGTAAAAGGAACCAATAGCAAAAATACTCAGGAAGTCACTTAGATTCAAGGAGACTCAAATTTCATAAGTCTTGAGAGGCTAAGTGGAATTACTCAAGTCTATGATTTTTGAGCTTTATTGAGCCTCGTGGAGTATCCTTACAAGGCAGGACCTAATGTACTCAAGTACTTAATAAAGTACAATATCATCCTCTTTGAGGGATCTTCACATTTTATTCATTTACTTTATACCGTGTATTTGTTATTCCTTATTACTTGCTCAACCAATATATATATATATATATATATATTTTGTTATGGAGTTCATCTTGTGCATAGATTGGTTTGTATAACGGCCCAAGGAGATCGCAGTGAGCCAAGTCCAGTCCAACCAATACCCATTAACCTCATTTGGTGGCTTAGGATCCCCTTACCAGCGTTGGGCCTGGGAAGCGTCAAAAGAGAGACCCACACATGGTTTTTATTCATTGTGATTAATAAGCATCACCCCTTGCAAAGACTATGACCTTTATCATTTCAGTAATTAGGCAAAATAAAGGGGGCCTCAATGGCCATAAGGGTCTGAGCTGACCCAGGTGGTCTTTCCAAGCATCTATTGGTAGGACTGTGCAACATTGGCCTGATTTGAACTTAACTTGAAACTGTTGACCACAAGGTAAGGCAGCATGAGCCTCACAACTAAAATTGAGGGATTCATAATATTGTTTCAAAAATCATTCGTCAACGTAGCAGCTGATGGAATCCCATCAGGTGGCGTCAAATGTTATTAGACAACCATCTACATCTTATTTTTCTTTTGATTTTGAAGGATATGAAGATTGTCGCATGTTCTATTCTTCCTTTGAAATGACTAAGGAAGAAGAGTACTAAGATATGGTCTATAGGCATGGGTTGCAAATATGGAATAATGAGAAATGACCGTATTGCCGTCCAAGAAACCCTTGTAAATTACTAGTTTTTACACAAACGAAGGTAGGGCAATCTCACATGTTGAGAGTTGAGACTGCCATTTTTGTTTCTTCAACCATTGGTCTATTGACTTCACTAGGGGAGCCTCCCTAGCCAACCTCCTAGCTGTTCAATGTTGAACTGGAATTTCTCTTTCTTTGCAGGGTGTCTGTCAAGTTGCAAGGACTCATCACCATTTGGATAAACAAAAAAATAAAAAGGGTTCTTGTTGCATTTCCATCTCTTTTAGTCGCAAGTTCACACAATGCGTAAGACAATTACAATTTTTTGTGTTTTTATTTTATTTTATTTTTTTGTTCAATAAAAAGTTTGGTACTTCTTCCAACCATACGACAAAGTCATCAACATAAAAAGCTTACTTTGTGCAACTTTGTTTTTTTATATTAACTATTTTGAGTACTTGTATAAAAATATATATGATCATTCTTGTTAGGCAAGAAGGAGAACAATAAATTTATTTATAAAGAAATTTTTGTCATGCTATGTTGAATAACTTATCCATTGTAGGATAAGTTTCACATTTCAGTAGAAAAAAGCTTTCATGTGCTCAAGTGAATCATTTAAAAGTTTAAGAGAACCATAGTTATAACAATCTCTTAATTTCTATCTGACTTAAACTTGTTTACCCATCCTAAGAAGCCAATTAGTGAATCATTGGCTAAAATTATCAAGGACTTGAAAATAAAATGATATGTAGTTAAATAAAATTAGGAGCTTCAAAATTTTGAGTAATTCATGCATTCAAACATGCAAATCATCGCATAAATTTGTCTCGCATATCCATTATTTTTCAGTCTTCACAATATGAAACTTACATTTTCTATACATATAGTTGTATCATATACAAACGAGCTACATTATGAATTTAGTAGTATGATTTTAAAACCTATTATCATCACTTATTGACATAATCTAAAAGATATTACTAAACTTTTGTGCCTACTTACTATTTATTGATATTAAGTAATGTAAAATACCGAGTTGTTAGTTGTTTTTTTGGATTTAATTTTTTTTTTATATGATTGGAATCTCCATCACATAAATGTCCATCTTCTTCTCTTAATTGTTGTGCTGATTTCGAAATTATTGTTTGAAAACTTTATAATGATTCATTTGATTGGTCATGTTTATCAATATCTTATTAAATAAAAGTAAAGTAATATGAATAATTGTGTCTTGAGATTTGAATAAAATGATCATATATTTATTTGTAATAAAAGAAATGCTAAAAAATTGATATTAGTTAACATTTTAATCTACAATCCTCATATGAAATGAAATTCTAATTTTTGGAATTGTACATATAGGGGGAAAAAACTGTGTAACCACATAATACCTTCAAAACTTGCTACAAAATCATATACGTACCCATATCTATATGTGTTTAGTAATTGGATTATGAAAACTACATTGGAAACTAAGTAAAGCAAACACAAACAATATATAGTACAATAACATCAAGAAAAAATTAAATAGAAGAGCAAAACACAAAATATTATAAAGAGAATTTTCAAAACTCAAAATAAAACTACATAATGCAACTCCAATATGCATGGAGCAACCAAAAATAATACTAATTATAAAAAATTTGAAAATTCAACAGCCATTTTTTTCAAGTTCATCATTTGTATTGCAAACTCAATAATCATTTCAACAATTTCTTTTATATTGATGTCACGGAAGTCTAAAGAAAGTATACACGATACTCTTTTTGATGAAACTGAAACTAAACTATTAGTTTTTAATAGTAAATCTTGAATCCACGATAAGTTTCTTGAATTAACAAGGCGATAGGTCTGAAATTCAGCAAAGAAAACAATAAACAAAAGTCTTAATTTTTATTAAGGGTAGCGTTGTATATCAATCTGCACAGAGAACATCAATGCAATTGTATCAGATACATAATCCAACTCCAAGTCTATTTAATTATATATTTTTATACCTATATACATATAAACATATAATATTATATATACTTAAATATGGAGATTCAAATTCACGAGCTTGTTACACATTATTATGTTGAAACTAGTCGCAGACCCGCGCGTTGCGCGTGATTATTTTTTATGGTGATCTCATTATTATTATTATTATTATTTTGTAATTTGAACTAATTTAATGAAAAGTAATGTATTTCATAATCATATTTATCACAAAATAATTTTTTTTATTATTGTAGAATTGTTTTATTTAAAATTTGAAACCTTAATTCTATCATAGTTGGTTGACTAATTTTTACATTTCTAAGTCAATTAAACATGTTTTGTATGCTACATGTAAACCTTCTTTTCCATAAAGGTTGAAATAATGTGCGTAATATTTTTTTTCTATGGAAGTTAAAAAGAATAAAATTCACCTTGTCTTGATGTTTTCTAAAAATTAAATTTGGAGATTCTCTTTCAATAATTGTGAAAATTCCAAGCAATAATTCAGAAGGTAATACATGTTACATGTTCATGCTTTGATTGTGTAATTGTATGATTAATTTTGGTTATAATTTGTAAGTTGAATATAGTGGTGTATATCCAAAAGGGCCTAACTATATTATTTAGGATATTGAATATAGTGTTGTGTGTGATTTATAGAGTAGCGATGGTTGTGGTAATTAAAAATTGGTTTTTCATTGTCTTTTAAGTTAATAAAAATCTTACATATACTTTTTTTTTTCAAAAAAACATTTACATATTTTTTTAACGTGAATCTTTACATATACCTTAATAAGTAAACCCCATACATTTCATTTTCTTAGATGCATAAAAAAAGACATCTATTCCATAATAATAATGGCTAATTAGTTTTTTCATGTTTTCATTTATAACGTTTCTTACTATTATCATATTTTACTGGCGGTTGATTTTCATAATAAAGGCATTAAATGAGAGTTAAATTCTTAGAACCTTTCATTAGATTTTAAAAGTCATGGTGTGTGAAGAATATAAGCATTTAAGGACTTTTTTTTTTATATTTTATTATTTATAAATAATGTTAAATGAAATGTCAAAAAAAAAAAAAAAAGATTTTTCCCCCCCCACCACATATATATATATATATATGATCATTCTTGTTAGGCAAGAAGGAGAACAATAAATTTATTTATTAAAGGAATTTTTGTCATGCTATGTTGAATAACTTATACATTGTAGGATAAGTTTCACATTTCAATAGAAAAAAGCTTTCATGTGCTCAAGTGAATCATTTAAAAGTTTAAGAGAACCATAGTTATAACAATCTCTTAATTTCTATCTGACTTAAACTTGTTTACCCATCCTAAGAACCAATTAATGAATCATTGGCTAAAATTATCAAGGACTTGAAAATAAAATGATATGTAGTTAAATAAAATTAGGAGCTTCAAAATTTTGAGTAATTCATACATTCAAATATGCAAATCATCACATAAATTTGTCTCGCATATCCATTATTTTTCAGTCTTCACAATATGAAACTTACATTTTCTATACATATAGTTGTATCATATACAAACGAGCTACATTATCAATTTAGTAGTATGATTTTAAAACCTATTATCATCACTTATTGACATAATCTAAAAAATATTACTAAACTTTTGTGCCTACTTACTATTTATTGATATTAAGTAATGTAAAATACCAAGTAGTTAGTTGTTTTTTTGGATTTAATTTTTTTTTTATATGATTGTAATCTCCATCACATAAATGTCCATCTTCTTCTCTTAATTGTTGTGCGGATGTCGATATTATTGTTTGAAAACTTTATAATGATTCATTTGATTGGTCATGTTTATCAATATCTTATTAAATAAAAGTAAAGCAATATGAATAATTGTGTCTTGAGATTTGAATAAATTGATCATATATTTATTTGTAATAAAAGAAATGCTAAAAAATTGATATTAGTTAACATTTTAATCTACAATCCTCATATGAAATGAAATTCTAATTTTTTGAATTGTACATATAGGGGGAAAAACTGTGTAACCACATAATACCTTCAAAACTTGCTACAAAATCATATACGTGCCCATATCTATGTGTTTAGTAATTGGATTATGAAAACTACGATAACTCTTAAACTTTATTGGAAACTAAGTAAAGCAAACACAAACAATATATAGTACAATAACATCAAGAAAAAATTAAATAGAAGAGCAAAACACAAAATATTATAAAGAGAACTTTCAAAACTCAAAATAAAACTACATAATGCAACTCCAATATGGAGCAACCAAAAATAATACTAATTATAAAAAAGATTTTTAAAAAATGAAAATTCAACAGCAATTTTTTTCAAGTTCATCATTTGTATTGCAAACTCAATAATCATTTCAACAATTTCTTTTATATTAATGTCGTGGAAGTCTGAAAAAAGTACGCACAATACTCTTTTTGATAGAACCAAAACTAAACTATTAGTTTCTAATAGTAAATCTCGAATCGACAAGGATTTCCTTGAATTCACATGGTAATAGGTCTGAAATCCACCCAAAAAAACCAATAAACAAAAGTCTGAATTTTTATTAAGGGTAGCATTGTATATCAATCTGCACGGAGAACATCAATGCAATTGAATCGGATACATAATCCAACTCCAAGTCTATTTAATTATATATTTTTATACCTATATACATATAAACATATAATATTATATATACTTAAATATGGAGATTCAAATTCACGAGCTTGTTACACATTATTATGTTGAAATTTGACTTAGTTAAAGTTAACTCATTTGCTAAACAATCTAAAATAAACAAAATTTATTCTCTGAGTGGAGTCCAAATTATTCATAAGTTGTTCGAATCCATTTATAGTCCCATGCCCAAGTTGCAGAAATATTCGTAAAACATTAACTCGGTTCAAACTTGAAGCTCAAAAAAGCTCTAAGTCTTCAACGTAAGAACTTAACCCACTGGGTAGGAATTGGGTGGCTTAACATGGGCTTGAGGATGAAGCTTCTAGTCCAGCCGTACGTACCCAATCTGAGATTCTAAAATTGAGTCAGGCCTCGGGCCCAACTTCAAAATGAAATCCAACTATTGCTTCAGACAGACGGTCAAAATGAATAATCCAAACTGTTATTTGTCATCAGCACCATATATATTTTAAATAAACAAATAAAAGGACACCATGTGGAAAGAGAACCAAATTAAGTATAATTATAAAAATTTTGTAGAATCACATGTGCCTCACGGATGCTCATTTAACTACCTAAAACTAAAAGTTGGAATGATAGACAAAGGAAAGGAACGTGCAAAAAAGAACCATATGAATAACACTAGCAGGACATGAAGGAAACTCTACTCTAGTAGGGACCTTGATGACATTAGGAAGATATGATTTCTTTCTTCTTCTTTTAAAAATAAAAATAAAAAATTGAATATTATTAATTAATGAGGGATAGCACTACATATATACGCGCTTAACATGTTGCACAGTATTAGCTTGACATTTTTGTGTGTGTGTACTGTGTAGATATAGAGGTGGTCCTCTCTTTCAATCAAAAAAACAAATCCCAACCTAACGGTCAAAGTTTGCTGGCAAAGGCATTCAGATACTCAGTTATGTTAAGTAGATTGGCAGGGGTGGGCACAAGGGAAAAAGGAAATGTATGCAATACGCAATATGCATGGCTTGATTGTTTGGATTTAGTTTGACTTTGAAATCCAGAGCTAACCAAAACCTGTTTTGTTAATGCATTCATTAACTCTCAAAGAGGAAATGAGGATAAGAACCATTTTATAAGTTTATTGTCTAATAAGTATTTCTGTTTGTTTACTAAAAAAAAGAAACGTAGCTTTAACTTAATTTCTATTCAATTCTAAAAAAACAAAATAAAAACCTCAATTCCTATCCAGATGGTACCACTTATCTTTTTAAATGATTAGGTTCAACCATGAAACTATCCATGGCATAAATAAAATGAAATGATTGAGGATATTTAGCATATGGTAGACTTTTATAAACTAAGATTTAAGGATATGTTTGCATGAGAAGGTAATAAATAATGAAGAAAGATAACAGGATAAAAGAGGAAAAACATAATAGAATAAGGAAATACATTATAATATTAAATTGGTATTTTTTTTTTTCAAGAAAACTTATATATCAAAGCAATTAAAATAGTAAGTTCTAATCAATTTAATCTGTGAAGTCTTTTGTCGTCAAATAAAAAATCTAAAATTTTAGACTTTGCATACACCAAATAGGGATGTACTCCTAGACCAGTCATTCAACACAATTGATTAGACCAAAGTCGACCGTCAATGAATTCGATGCTTGGGTGGTCGACAATAGGTGCTCCACTCCAAAACCTGCTAGATCTTGGTTGGGAGGTGGGTTTGCCCCTTGAAAACTCAATCCAAAAAACTGATCTAATTGACCTGTAGCCCAAATATCACAATTTCACGGAAATCTTGTCTAGAATCTAACCTATTTGAGACAAATAATAATTTTATTATAGTACCAAAACAAATCCTCTTTAAATTTGAATTCTATTCCCACTCTATTAACTTCTATTTTTTTATATTAAAAAAAATTATTTTACACTTTGGCACATACACTTTATCTCCATACTATCCACAATTTCCCACTAAATATCCGCAATTTTTAAAGAATTTTCTTACCTTATTATTGGTGTGAAAGAATATGAACGCGATTAATCTAAAATAATCAAAACGCTTTAAAAAAAAAATAATAAAGATCAAAATTTCAAAGTTAAAAAATACCACTTTTTTTTTCTTTTCTAGGAGTTAAAAGTTCGACTTGTTCTCTCATACATCAAAACCACTTATAACAAGCATCAATTGTCAACCTCACTATTGCCAGACTAGGACAAAACTCATCTTTCATTTCTTTTCTTTTTTCTTTTTCTTTTTCTTTAAGGTAATTTTTTTTTTTCTTTTCTAGGAGTTAAAAGTTCGACTTGTTCTCTCATACATCAAAACCACTTATAACAAGCATCAATTGTCAACCTCACTATTGCCAGACTAGGACAAAACTCATCTTTCATTTCTTTTCTTTTTTCTTTTTCTTTTTCTTTAAGGTAATGTCCAATTGGCCATGTTTTGTTCCACGTGTGAAATTATATGTTGTTGTAAGCACGACACTTTAGTACTGTAGCCTGTAGTAGATTAGATGGTAGTAGTTAGTTAGTACCAATGAGGCAATGAGCAAAGACCAAAATACAGATTGGGGTTTGGACTTTTTTTTGGATTTTTTGAGGAAGCTGTATTGTTAGGTTAGGTTAGGTACTGTTCTCTTCTAGTCTCTAGGTAAGAAGGGTAAGTTTTGAAAGGTAGTTAAGCCAACGGTCTTCTCCATCTTCCTTACTCTTTTTCTTTGTGTGTGTTTGTGTGTGTATTGAAACTAAAAGCGAATAATTCTAAATCTCAATCCAATAAAATAGCGTTGAGGAATGGGACATGCAAGACGACTAAGATCATCCACTCGTCCCGCCAAACTGCTCCTAACCAACGGTCAGCTACCAAATCAATTAGATACTAAATCAAAATCCAACTATCCCTTTTAAAACATCTTACTTTGCTCACTCCTTTCTCTTAGCTTCCTTGTACCACTCACACCCATTTCTTTCTTATAGGAAGAAGAGGAGGAGAAGGAGCCTCTTCATCCAACTTCCTATACCCAGTTTTTGCATCAGTGAGTAATTCTACCACTTCCTTTTCTCTTCTTTTCTTCACCTTTTGCATTTGCTTTGTATGGTTAATTTGATGTCTATTACAGTGAGCTTTGCCACCTGACCAGATGACATTACTTCTTTTTTCTTACCAATAATCATTACTTTGCTTTTCTTCTTTAAAAAGAATCCAGGGCCAACTTATTTATTTGATTGATAATGATATTAGATCTTTTCTTTTTTGTAACCTGAATGTAATGCAGAATCACTCTAGTCTTTTCAATGTAACTTCTGCTAAGCTATCAGAAATTCAAGTGCAGTACAACTCAAATTGATCATCATGATGAATTTAGAAACTTCTAATATTCATGTAGTGTTACCTAGGTGAATATTAGGACTAGTTGGAAAGGATCTTATTCATATATTCTTGAGATTCATCCATACAATCAATTCTATAATTATTCTCCCACATTGAAGATAACTTGGTGCACAAATTTGCTAGATAATGATGATTATGACAGTTGATAGTACATAAATTTGCTGTATAATGATGATTATGACAGTTGATATTAGCACATTGTGTTTTAGGCTTTTCGAATATCACAATTTAAGAATGAAGGATTAAATGTTCATTGATTTCTTCAAGAAACATGACAACCGAGCTTGTGATTAGAATAATTTCATCATAGGGATCTGTGAACTGACCCAAATTGTTGAAAAAGGCTTTGTGTACAGTTTTATTCTGTCCTAGTCACAGAATTAGTACTCCAGTACAAGTTTGTTTATCCGAGAACCTCCCTATTTATCGGGGATGGGCAATGCTAATTATCTATTTCCTATTTATTTTCTCATAGTCTTCATACTACAGCATTTCTCAAAGATTTCAAAGAAAATGTATTCTTAGTCTCAATTTGACTCTAACCACAGGATTTTAAGCTTGAATTATGGCTGAAGATTTGGATAAACCATTGCTGGATCCTGAGGATTTCCATCGAGAGGGAATCGATTTGGTAAGTTTTTCAAATCACATAACAAGTGCCACATTTTGAATTCAGCCTCTGTAGTACTATCAACATCCATGAAACTCTTTGCTTTGATAGGAGAACATACCATTAGATGAAGTTTTTGAACAACTTAGAACAACACGAAGAGGACTTTCATCTGAAGATGCTGAAGCCAGACTGCAGATTTTTGGCCCAAACAAGCTCGAAGAGAAGCCAGTAAGCTGCAAAGTTTTAAATTTTCTAATTTGTATAAGTTCATGATTAGTTTTTGAAGAAATTTGAAGAGTCAATTCCACTGGAAATCAGATCAACAGAGTCAACCAGATTTGCTCTTGACTAAAATTAACCTTTATATATAGTTGACCGGTAAAAACTTGAATGCATCAAGATGTGCTGAAAATTTAGAAGTGGTTGTTGTTAAAAGTAGTTTGTTTATTGAGCTAAAAGAGTGCTCTATTCAGGTAGTAATTTAGAACCAAGAAATGTATTAAGGAAAGCCCAAATAGTTGAAAATGCTCAAAGTAAATTAGTATGAATATAATGGGTTTTGTTACAGCCAAATTGGAATCTGGTTCAAATTCTCATGCTCATTTCTCTACAATCTGGTTCATTGTTTGAGCTTAGGGAATTCATTTTTTCCCCTTTAATTTGGATGAATATTGTTAGGATGTCTAATTGCTTATGGATTTTTTTGTACCCTAATATCTATGGTGTAAAAAGTTTATCACATTAAAGTAATTCCTAACTTTGAAAAACCATTTTATTTTGATGCAGGAGAACAAATTTTTGAAATTTTTGAGTTTTATGTGGAATCCCTTGTCATGGGTTATGGAAGCTGCAGCGATAATGGCAATTGTCCTTGCTAATGGCGGAGTGAGTAGCTACATCTTAGCATGCAATTCACTGTAGTGCTTCTCCGTGGATCTTCTTCCTTTCTTTTCTTTTTTTTCCCTTCCTCTCTCCTCTACAATGTTGAAGCCTAGTTGAAGGCTATTCTGATACTCTCTCTCTCTCTCTCTCTCTCTCTCTCTCTCTCTCTCTCTCTCTCTCTATGTGGGAATGATATTTCAGGGGCAGGGTCCTGACTGGCAAGACTTTGTAGGGATTGTCTGCCTACTGTTAATCAATTCAACAATCAGTTTTATAGAGGAAAATAACGCAGGGAATGCTGCAGCAGCACTTATGGCTCGTTTAGCGCCTAAAACAAAGGTTTGCCATTCTGATGCCATCAGCTAGTAGAATATTTAAAATGAACATGGTCAAATTGCTTTGTATTTCCTTTCCATTATTCTTCAAGAATACCATACTTGTACCATTATCTTCTCAGAAATTTTTGTGAAGTGAAAGATCTAAAGAAACATACTTGTTAATTCAGTTTCTAAAACAATTTATGGTATATATACTATGATGTTTTGGCAATTCATTTTCCCCATCCTTGTCCGCTACCACCACCTGTTATCCTCCTGTTTCAAAATTTTCTGCAAAATAACACATGCATATTCACTTGCGCAAGCATGCAAATATGTGCACATGCACATAAGGGTGAACCAATGCTTAGAAGATTTTACTTTATCTTGTAAAGATTAAAAGGAAAGGTAATTAGTAAAAAAATATGCTTTTTCTGCTTAGGATTCTGAATTTAGACTGTATCAAATGTTTCACACCACCTTTTTTTTTTTTTTCTTTGGAGTGGGGTGGGGGAAGGGGTTCACATAGCTCCGTGGTGTCACGAGACTCATATTTATTCCCAAAAAATGCACACTGCAAGTTTAAATGATGTATCTACCCCCCCCCCCCCCAATCCTTTGAGGGATGCTTATTTTCCTGGGTTGATTTTTTTGTTGCCTTTTCTAAATCTTGTTATAAAAACAACAACCACCAGCTTGAGTGTACAAGAAAGTATCAACACACCCTCTCTATATACAGGTTCTCCGAGATGGGCAGTGGCAAGAGCAAGATGCAGCTGTCCTGGTACCAGGAGATGTAATTAGCATAAAGCTTGGGGATATCATTCCTGCTGATGCTCGTCTGCTTGAAGGAGACTCACTAAGAATTGACCAGGCAAGTGCTTCTTTAAAATTAAAGAAGAAGCTGTTTCATCTATACTGTACTCTTGGCAACCATCTTTAACTTTTGGGTTGAGTAATTATTTCTTTTCCTTCTAATATATCCAATATAACTGCTTGATTTGATTGTAATTATTTTTCTCTAGATGGACTTCAATATGAGTCATATAATGATGTAATTTGGTCTGTGCAGTCAGCTCTTACTGGAGAATCTCTGCCTGTCACTAAGAGGACAGGCGATGAAGTATTCTCTGGTTCAACATGTAAGCATGGAGAGATTGAAGCTGTAGTGATAGCAACTGGAGTTCATTCTTTCTTGGGAAAAGCAGCACATTTAGTTGACAGCACCGAAGTTGTCGGTCATTTCCAGAAGGTGATTTAAAGATTTTTAATTCTTTGCCAGCGGAGTCTCCTTGATACTAAAGTTTCCCATGACCTTGTCCACCATGAATTCTTGAAACTCTACCATTTTAATGTAGTACATACTTTGAAATTTCTTGAAATAGCTACTTTACAGTGATTCTATTAGACAATTATGACATTTTCCAATTTTTTTCTTTAACCTTAACAGTTTTATTTGGTTTGGTAATAGGTGGTGTAGTGTTCTTTTGATAATAATTTATTTGTGTTCTTGTCATGTATTAACTTCTTTTTTAGTGTCAGCATTTATATTGCAATGAGGTTGAAATAGAAAAACATTTTCACAATATATGTTTCTGGAATGTGACATCAAGAACTGTCAAAATACTGAAGATACTGCCCAAGACCAGGCTAACAGTAGTTGTCATTCAAATCTGCTTGAAATCAAAATTAGCTAAGCTGTTTTAACCTATACCTCTTTTGATGTAGTCTGACGAGGCTCTCATATTCCAAAAGTCATATGGAAGCTTTTGTAGTATTATGAAAATTTGATGAATTGTTTTTCTGCAGGTCCTTACCGCTATTGGGAACTTCTGCATTTGCTCCATAGCTGTGGGAATGATTCTTGAAATCATAGTCATGTTTCCTATTCAGAAACGTTCATACAGGGATGGAATCAACAACCTTCTTGTTCTTTTAATCGGAGGAATACCCATAGCTATGCCAACAGTATTATCTGTGACTCTTGCAATTGGTTCACATCGACTATCTCAACAGGTGCAACTCATTGTAGCCCTAATAATATCATAAATCTACCATGAAATTTATAATTCCAAAGTTATTGCTTCAAATATGTAAGATGAAGTGGAAACCAAAGCAAGTCATTTCCCAAATTGTCAAATGGATTTAAATTATCCAAATAAGACTTTCGTCTTTGCAATAGTTCTAGTACTACCAAATGAAAGAAACTTCAATTGTGTGGTTTCCTTCATTAACAAAAACAGCATGAAACTCAAGTATTCATTTTTATTTCTGAAGGGTGCCATTACAAAAAGGATGACAGCAATTGAAGAAATGGCAGGAATGGATGTTCTTTGCAGTGATAAAACTGGAACTCTGACCCTGAATCGTCTCACTGTTGATCGGAACCTAATCGAGGTACCAAAGCTGACTCCATGAGATCGTTTTTTATCCTACAATTAGTTTGGACAACAAACCTGTAGTTATCTGCACGTAGCACATCATGGGGACAGATTTTGTCACTAAGTATGTTTAATCTTATATGTTTTTGCCATTGAATCCAGTTTGAGTCTCCCAAAAATTTGGCTAACTAGACAGAAGATGATGATTTAATATGTTGGAGAGTTAAGTCACAAGTAGTTTGCCTTCTGCTAATAGCTTTCATTTTTGCTAATTGATTACCTAGGCTGAAACTTCCTACAATTTTTCTAATAGTATGATGCTTTAAGACAAACTTATTAGTGAAGTTTGATTGGAATGTTGCTGCTCATCTTTTAGAAAGTCCATGGAGCTTTAAACTAAGTCATTAAATTCTTTCAAAAATTATTGATGATACTGTTAATCAATGTGCAACAATAATCATTTTTGCGTTGTACTTAGCATAGGAAATGCCTATTTCTGAAATAAAGAAGACGCTCACTAAATGAATTTTCTTAGCTACATTTCTTCATTTTTTTTTTTATGGGAATGCAACTCTTGCTCCACATTTTTTCTTGAATATCGTGCTCCACGCAGGGTTTGGGAAATTTTCGTAGTACATAGTACATAATGGTCATATTGTCGGTGAAACCGTGAAAAATAAAGTATCCATGGCATGTTGGAAGAAAACATGGAGTGAAATTATTCTTTGTATAGTCTGGATATTTCTTGCGAGAATCTACATTTCATCTACTAGGTTGAAAGATCTCTGTTTCAAATACATCAGTCTCAAACATTAGACATCACGATGGAAGATGAATAATTTCCATGTGATATATAATTACTGGTTTCTCTTTTCTGATTTCCATTAGAAGCTTCAGAATTTCTGGACCAGAAACTTTAAATTTTAGTCATTTTATTCTTCATTTGTCCTATATTCTAAAAGTTGAATTCATACCTTATGCAGGTTTTCAACAACAATATGGATAGAGATACAATTGTGTTGCTTGCAGCCAGAGCATCAAGAATAGAAAACCAGGATGCTATCGATGAAGCTATCGTTAACATGCTTGCTGATCCAAAGGAGGTTGGAATATATATAAGATATCTTACTTATACTGAAGTTTCTTGGTTCTATTCCTTTGTTGGGGGTGTATGTGCTTATATGCATAAAACTGAAAGTACCCCTTTGTCTTTGCATGCTTGTGCTTATAAGAATACAACTAAAAGAATCTTTTCATCTTTAGGCTCGTGCAAACATCACAGAAGTGCATTTTCTTCCCTTCAATCCAGTGGACAAACGTACTGCAATTACATACATTGATTCTGATGGTAATTGGCATCGTGCCAGCAAAGGAGCTCCTGAACAGGTATCCATATGTTTATAAAGTACCCTCAAATATTTCATGTTTCCTGAAAAGGAGCTCCTGATTTTAATGCAAAGTTCACTTCTGAATTTCGTACCCTGCATTGATGAATAATATTGTAGACATAAATAGGTTCCTTAACTTAATTCATTATTAATAAACCAGCAATTATAGGAATATGGTCATGGTGTCTGAAAATTAATTAATCCACCAGGAGTACAAGAGCATGAATTTTGTTTTTATTGTTTTCCTGTATGTCAGATTCTAAATCTTTGCAAAGAGAAACAAGAAATTGCCGGAAAAGTGCATTCCATCATTGACAAATTTGCTGAAAGGGGCTTGAGATCTCTCGGTGTTGCGTATCAGGTATAGCACATAGCTATCCTCTTTCGCTTTTCATTCTTGAAGTTAATGAATTAAAAAAGATTAGTTTATACTTCAAAGATTTAATCTTGAAATTAGGTAACATGATCATCATTTGAGCACATATTTAAAAGCCAAATCATTTGATATTATCTCTGAGATGTTCATTCACTTCATTTAATCATCCTTTCAGGCAGTTCCAGAAAGAACTAAGGAGAGTCCTGGAGATCCTTGGACATTTTGTGGTTTGTTACCCTTGTTTGATCCTCCAAGACATGACAGTGCTGAGACCATCCGCAGGGCTCTAAACCTTGGAGTCTGTGTTAAGATGATTACAGGTACATGTGGATCTCTGGTATATAATAAGGAGCACATATATATTGAAGAATCATATATATTTTTTATTAGAACTCATTTATGTGTTAAAAATTTCGTTTCTTTCTCCTATGAATTGTTTCCAATACAATTATTTTGGTTCAGCTATCACTATAGTTTAAGTTTATTTCAGTAAATTTCAGACATCTATTTTAAAGTTTGTCTTCCATAATTTTTCTGTGAGAAACAGACATATTGCATTAGACACATCTTGGGTGCTGGAATCATGCCCAAAAATTGAAATTAGCCAGCACACTTGTATTCTTGTTACAGATTGGATTTGTGACTTCATGGGGAAAAAAACATGGATATTATGACTTCATAATGACGCAATGGTAAATTGGTTTGATTTAGCTGGGCTTCAAAGCAGATCCTGAATCCACCATGGATGAAAATAAGACTTAACATATCCCCTATGAAAAACCGTACTCACAATAGCAAATAAAAGCATCAATTAGACTGCTAATAAGAATATCACCTTCGAGGTTGGGGACTCGGTGGAATATCATAATTATGTACATAATTTTAATCAGGCATGGAACCAAAAATATTAACATTGTCTACCACTGTATCAACAAGATCAGAAACTAAAATCCAAAATATAACAGAAACATGGGGATCAAGAACATGATTTAATAGAATTGATAACCTGGTCAGAGCTGATAAAGATGCTCAACCTTTCAGTATGCCAATGATTTGGGGATTTAAAAACTTTTACCTGTCTTGAATAAGTTAATAGATATAATAATGCTGGCCTGAGCTTTTAGAATCATTGATGATTTTTAACATTCTTACTCGGAAATGTGAAATAAAGATACTAATGTGAAAATGTATGTGATAATGAAGGTGATCAATTAGCAATTGCAAAGGAGACAGGGCGAAGACTTGGTATGGGAACAAACATGTACCCATCTTCTTCATTGTTGGGCCGTGACAAAGATGAATATGAAGCTCTTCCCGTGGATGAGCTCATTGAAAAGGCAGATGGCTTTGCTGGTGTATTCCCTGGTATTTGAATCCATTACCTGTCTCATGGAAAGTTAATTTTATTAGATTACATACTTCTTGTTTTCTTTTATTTTTTATTTTTTTGGTGTTTGGTCATTGATGTAACATGAACATAATAGCATGATTTTAAGAGATGTGGAAGGGGGTATGACTTGAACAACACCAACTGACTTTGGTTCCCTATTAAATCCTCTTCCTAGCTAACACTAACTCGTCAGCATTTTTAAGATATGACAAATTGATATTGAGCTCTAGATAAACTAGCACTTCTTGCCTCCACAAGAATGGTGTGGTGCAGAGAAGTCATGGTTTTTGAGGCCCACTGGTGTAAATCTAACTTACTAACATAAAAAGAAGGGACAGGTTGGGTGGTAATTACTTGGTTTAAATTAATGCCAAAACTAACTCATGAAAAACTACTTTCTTCATCTCTTTGTTGGAGATTGTCTCAAATTCCTATTTTGATTTGGTTGCCTATTTTTCTATTTTCTTAGTATGGAAGGAATATCTATTCATAGTTAGACAAGTAATTGGTATTCCTTGTTAAAGAAGTATTGTAGGAAAGCCTGTTCTTTGTCAAAGAAGTAATTGTTATTCTTTGTTAAAAAATTATTGTTAAATCTTGTTCACCAAGGATTTGAAATTGGACCCTTATATTATATATATATATATATATATAGTATTGTAAAAGGCTTGGTGGCTTTTTGAAATTGGACCCTTATATATTATATATATATATATATATATAGTATTGTAAAAGGCTTGGTGGCTTTGACCCAAGGGTCCTCCCAAATGGGGAGAGGAGAAGGCTATTAGAAGAACAGAGAATGAGTTTCTTCTAAGAGTAATTTGATAGTTCTTTTGGGGTTGAAAGATTCTCATATGTGTGTGATGCAAGTCATGAGGGTAAAGGAAAACATAGAATTCTCCAAATTGAGCAGCTGTGAGGTTGACTATTGCAATCTTTATTGAATATAATAGATTTGATTTCCTTCTCCATGGATGTAGGAAGTTTTCTGAAGCACATAAATTCTTTTCTATGTTGTGTGTGTTTATTGTTTTTTATTTGACTTCACTGTTATTTGTTAGAATCCCTCTGTGTTATTTCACTACATTGTGCAATTTTTCAGTTATTTGCTTGCCCAAATCCTGTTCCTGAATGTTTGCATTCATTGTCTTCTAGTTCTCTGAAACCATAAAGCAAAAACTCTAAATTATCTTTAAAATTACAAATTTGTACGGCCAAAGTATGGAAAGGTTTTCAAGTCACGAGATCATGGAAATGACCTAATGGAAGTGTTCTCTTGTATTTGATGGTTTAAGTCCTAAAATGGCTAATAGATGATTGTTTATTTGCAAATCTCCATGTCATGTATATATTTCATATCTATTGCCATATCTCCTGGTGATTTGTTGACTCAAGTTATCATTTCCATAAAATTTTCAGAACATAAGTACGAAATTGTGAAAATTTTACAAGAAAAAAAGCATGTGGTTGGAATGACTGGAGATGGTGTGAATGATGCACCTGCTTTAAAGAAAGCAGATATTGGAATAGCAGTGGCAGATGCTACAGATGCTGCAAGAAGCGCTGCTGATATAGTGTTAACAGAGCCTGGCTTAAGTGTGATTGTCAGTGCAGTGTTGACTAGCAGAGCTATATTCCAAAGAATGAAGAATTATACAGTTGAGTATCGATTTTTCCTCTGTCTATACTGATGTTAGCATTATATCTGCAGGATCAAGGTCTGTATTGTGTGCATGCTTAAAAAAATTTAAATTCTGGAAAATTATACCAGATGCACCTAGTTTGCCATTCGACCAACTTTGAACTATTAGAATGTTTCACTGTCATACGTGTGTTATTTCTTATGTTCTATTAGTGATCAAAGTCCTCAATAATAATGGCATTATAGCTGCACACTATCACCGGTTGCTCTTGAGGTTGGAAATATTCTAGGTGCACTAATTTTTTTATGTCTAAGATCAATAAAAGTCATACCTAGTGTACAATTTTCTTACTTTTACGGAGTCTAGGAGAGGTGATTTGTAGGTAGCCTTATGCCCCCCACCCCTTTTTTCGGGAAGGTTGATTCCCAGACTAAAAGTTGCTATTTGTCATTTTTATGTCTAAGCAATAAGCATGCAAAATATATCAGAAACTTTTGTAGTACCAAACATGATTGTTACACATAACTTTTTCTTTTTTCTTCTTTTTTGTTTCTTGATTTCAAAATTGTTTAATGGTAAAACTAATTAGCTTGCATGAATATGCAGATATATGCTGTCTCCATAACCATAAGGATTGTGGTAAGCTAGGGTTATTTTGCTTTCTTTTTTTAGTTCATTTTCACTAGCTTAAGTGCTAAAGGTTTAATTCTTGCTTTTTTGTTTCAACTTTCATATAATTCTTCAACTCAACCTTTTTGCAGCTTGGTTTCGTGCTCCTAGCTTTGATATGGGAATATGACTTCCCACCTTTCATGGTTCTGATAATAGCAATACTGAATGATGGTATTATTTCAAAGAGCCTCTGTTTCTTTCTTTCTTTCTTTTTATTACTTTGCTGGTATTCTTGGCCTCAATTTCTTTCTGAAGTAACTAAAGACTTTGCGAAAAATATATAATAAATCAAATTGATAAAGAATTGAATGAAGGATTTTTTTAGTACCATTGATGCTTTGCCAAATATGGGAAATGTGATCAAAATGTTTGTGATTTGTATTAGGGACCATCATGACTATTTCAAAGGATCGGGTAAAGCCGTCTCCAATGCCTGACAGTTGGAAACTCAATGAAATATTTGCGACCGGCATTGTCATTGGCACATATCTTGCTTTGGTTACCGTCTTATTTTACTGGGTTATAGTGGACACCACTTTCTTTGAGGTATGAAACTTGATAAACTTGTCTTATGAATATGTTTCTTAAGATCTGTGAAACTGAATAGAAAAAGGATGTAGTTGTTTTCTTTCCTATACGTAATTCTCATGTTTATTGTTATATCTGTCATTGCAGACTCTCTTCAACTTAAGCTCCTTATCCAGTAACAGTGAGGAAGTTTCATCAGCTGTATATTTGCAAGTTAGCATCATCAGTCAGGCTCTCATATTTGTTACACGTAGTCAGGGGTTTTCATTTCTAGAAAGGCCTGGAACTCTCTTGATGTGTGCTTTTGTGGTGGCTCAACTGGTAAAGTTTATGCAAAAAGGCACAGCTCCTATACGGAGCTCCAAAAATTGTTTTTTTAATTTATTTCATATCTCACCTTCTGGAAAAATCTCTCAATATGTCCAACCAAACCAACTATTATCTTGCCTGAATAAAACTTGATTGTGAATTAACTAAATCAAACCAAGCAGAGTTTCAGTACATCTGCTGAGATTATTATTTCTACATGTTAGGTTGCTACTGTAATTGCTGTCTATGCAAATATTAGCTTTGCTTCCATTAGCGGCATTGGATGGGGATGGGCTGGTGTTATATGGTTATATAGTTTGATCTTCTATATACCACTGGATATTATCAAGTTCACAGTACGCTATGCATTGAGTGGAGAAGCTTGGAATCTCTTATTTGATAGAAAGGTAACTGCAGTGTACTTTATTTCATGGTGATTCTTCTTAGCCTCTATGAGGAGTAAGCCTTGGCTTCAGAAATGATCCTTCTTGCTTTATATTTCTTTTTGGTTTCAACAGACAGCTTTTACCTCTAAGAAAGATTATGGGAAGGAAGACAGGGCGGCCCAATGGGTAGTTTCTCAGAGAAGTCTACAAGGATATTCATCTGGAGATTTGGAGACCAATGGTAGGCGATCTTCTTTGATTGCTGAACAGGCCAGGCGGCGTGCTGAAATAGCCAGGTACTACAAACTTTTATTCAAGTGTTCACTCTTTACAATGACCTGCTCCATGATTTTCTATAAGGATTTGATCCAATCTAAATTACCTGGTTTACAGATCTTTTACCCTCCTGATGCATTAGCTTATTCTGCTGACATGTGATATATATATATATATATTTATATTTTGCACTAAGCAGAATAGTTTGGCATGGAGTATCAATTGAAATGTACTTCGTTATAATAACCCTCGATTTTTGCAGGCTAGGGGAGTTACACACTTTGAGGGGACATGTAGAATCTGTAGTGAGGCTTAAAAATTTGGACTTGAATGTGATCCAATCAGCTCATACAGTCTGATGCAATGATATAAATAGTTTTATCCCTCAATTCTCTAGTAAAAGCAAAGCTGGCAGCAGCTGTTCACATGACTCATGTTGAGTGTATTTTGCAAAAGAAAACAACATTTTTCATCTGAGAGTTGTTGGAAATGGCATTGATGATCTATGCAGTGTTCTCAGTTCTTTGGGCTCCAAAGGTCAGGAACGCATCTCAAAAGGGGTCTTCAACTAATAACTCGTGCCATTTCTTAGTGTGATTGCAATTTTTTGATAGAGAGAACTATGTATTGAGCTCTGGATATTCTTACTTTTATTGGCAGAGATTTTATGCAATAGTTAGGCGACTCCCAGAAAATAATGCTACTTGACACATTTTTTATATCAAAAGCTTATGTATCTCATATAGTTTGCAGTTAAGATCATTTCACTACATTGCCAAAAGCACTCATTTGGTGTTATGGACTTAAATACTATATTTCTTACTCTGCCCTGATGGTTTATAGTTTCTTGGAACAAGATTGTTGTTGCTTGTTCTGACAATTAGGTGTTCATACTTAGTCAATGCATGAAACTGGAAATGAGATGGTTAACATAAATAAAATGTTAGTTGCATTCATATACTAAGGAAAGAAGTACCTAACCAGATGTACATTTCCTGTAGTGATAATGAACAAACAACCTTCTTAGGTAAAGATGTGTGTTTATCCTAATCAAGTAAGAGTTCGGTTTCAATACACTATTTTTTTAGCAACAAAATCAATGTCAAACGGGGACAGATAGACACACTATAGTTAACATCTCATCGATTGACAGGAAAAGAAAACACAAGAGTTAAGACTGCATTCTTACCATAGAAGACGTGTAACTCAAAAGAGCAACATTATTCTGACCTCTTGACTTGATGATTGCGTTCTTATTCTACACTATGACCAGCATTATTTGCAAGATGAGATTTTCTTAGAATGAGGATAACTGAATGATGCGCTCCTTTCCAAGCCTCACAGAGTTGACATAATTTGTGGGGCAATGTGCAGAAAGACCAGGAAGTGCCAGTCCTATCACCCTGAGTAGTATGGAAAACCAGCCCTCCTTATACTCTGGCCCATGGGTGTAGCCCATTATTAAACCTCGGATTAATTCCCAAACAGCATTCAGATGCTCTGGTATCAAGTATCTCATTCCAAAGTAATTTCTGTTTGGCTCCTCATCCATATGCTTCAAATATGCATAGATTAAATAAAAAAACCAACTCAGTATTGTAAAGAAGATGAAACACCAACAAAGATAATTTTAAAAGTTAAGACAAGCTGTTATAACATGACAATGAACGTTACTTCTTTTGTTCATTCTTTCGGTTATTGCCAGCTAAAATACTAAATCATTATACACACGCACATAGTTGGATATATGTTCCTTGGTCCATGATAATTCAACAGAAAACTTCTAGTCAAAGTGTTGAAATTCATCATTTTTATAACTGCGTACAAGGCAGTCAAAGATCATTGTGTTAAATTGGCTGTTTATAAGAATTTATCTTCTCCTGTAAAAAGGGTTAAAAAAAATAAACATTGTGGACAAGAAGGTGAAAAAAATCAATGGTCATAATAAGGGCCCATACAAAGCCAGACTGAAATTCCAATAGTCTTAACATTAGGTAATAACCCTCTCTCTTTTGTCTAATTTCTATGTTTGGTTTCCAAGAAGATACAAGAAAAACAAAGAGAGAAAACTTGCAGTCTATTAACAGGTTGAGGTTGAAGTTATGATAGTGAAACCATAACCCATTTTATATGTTATACTTTCTTTCTTTTTTTTCTCATTATTTACTCAATAACCAAACAAGACTTTTAGAGATTTCTTCTAATAGTTTTGAGGTCACTAATTCACTGCATGTGTTTTGAGTTAATTTGTGGTGTGAAAGTTTGTTTCTTTAATAATTGAAGATGATAATGATTAAGAATACCTATGTAAAGTTCCTATCTCTCGTTTCTTTTGCTTTGCTATTCTTCCTCTGTTTTTTGGAAAAATTAAACATGTATTAGAGGGATATAGATAGAGACAGTTTCCTTTTATTGGGCCGTTATCAGCTGTTTTATTATATACGGACACACAAGTGCTATATCATTAAGAAACTGCAAGACAGGATGCTCACGGTTCATGATAGCAGTGACATAAGTCGTACCTTTTCAATGTATAGGCTGTCATAGTAAAGGCAAACTCCAAAATGTTTATAGAAAAAGATTTTGTCATCGTAAGGCAATCTCGGCACAAGGTCGTTGCAGTAGACCATCCTGAAGTACTTTGGGACTGGATGATTTAAATGGGCTTCCATGAACCTCCCCAGTTCCTTGTTCCCAACCCTGGGCTGTCCAAATGTGTATACACCCAATAACCTTTGTATTATCTCCTCCTCCTCATGTAGCACCAGCACCATTGGGAATAATATGGCAAGTGCCCCACCTAAGCTATGTCCAGTGACTACGAATTTTGCATTCTTGTGCTCCTTGAATAAGCTCTTGAGCTTACTTTTTACAACATAGTACGCAGCCATCTCCACCATTTCTGGTGGAATCTTCTTAATACCTGCACTAGCATGCCCTTTAGAGTTTAGAGTAGGAAGAATTACCGATTCTTCCAAAAACTTAATTCGTTTAAATTTAATCGTTTCACAATTTCGAACATTTTATATGGGAGCTAGAGCAGAGATAGTGTTCAAACTCAGTCAGGAAAGGGTGAATATTATTCTAACAAACAGTTTCCACCCACCTTGACCTTGTTCTTGGCCCGAATCAATGTTTGAGGATACTGATTCTCTGCCTTGTGAAGTGCTTTTGCTAACATGAACACCACCTGAATTAGTCCATTTTTTAAGATGATTTTGGAAGGTGGCAACATCAGCTCTGTTGCCCAAACCCAAGGCTTCTAAGAATCCCATGTGAACTTTTCCCAATTTTGGGATTTCATACCAAGAGTAGTCAAAATCGGTGCTCCAATCATTCGCATTAAAAGGTTCTGTGCCCCTGAAGCTGATCAGTATCAAATTCGCATCTTTATCCTTGTCACACAGTATGAACACTTGCGTCGACCTCTCCCTTTGGAAATCTACCAAATCATTTTTATATGATTAGGCAAGTTAAACAGTAAAACTGGAGTATATGTTAACACAAATCATGTGGAAAGTATGCTTCTCAAAGAAAAAAAAAAAAAAAAAAAACATGTGGAAAATATGTTTCTTAGTGTTCATACCATTCCAGCAGTTGTAGAAGCCCACAAAATGCATCTGACAGAAATTGTTAGTATATGTTAGTATGTTAAATAAGGAAGGAAAAATTTAGGACTACATTCATTTGTTTTTCTCATGATTCTAATACAATTGATTATGAGTGGTGGAAAAAAAAATGATAGTATATGTGAAAATGACAAACAATTAATCACAATCTAGCATATAAAATAGTTATAAAAAATGCGTGGTCCAAAAATTACTCTAAAAACACACATTTTAAATTTTATCTTTTTTTTTTTATATATATATATTCTCTACAAAATTGTGTATCATGAACATACGTTGAATATATGTCAGAGAAAAAGGCGGGCCGTTGGACTTCCTTTTGTTTGACTAGGGATCCTAATTCATTAACTTAATTTCTCGTTTAGCTTTTGCTCATGAGGATGGGCAACTTAAAAGTTTCTCATACTCTCGTCAAGATATTTTAGTTCAACTGGTTAATACTTTCTAATGTTTCTAAAACATTTAGAATCTATATATTCTCTTCCCATTGTAACTATCAGATTATCAAAAAATTAAATTCTCATGAGACCTCTTTTACCCTTTCTTAATATAGTTTATCATCATGTAAAAAATAAAATAAATAAAGTAGAAAGAAACAAAAGAAAACAAATAGAATAGCTTGCTTGCTTGCTTGCCTTCCAATGGTGAAGGACAACATTTTCAATGACTTTGGAATTCTCATATGCCAACTTGGAGGCCATGATGCAAAGGTCCATAAGGGACCGGTTCCCCATTTCTATTCTTATGCTTCTCTCCCCAAAAACAGATGATTCACTATTATCATTAGTATCTTGCAGTAGTAGTGAGCTTTGGGTCTTGTAAAGGTCAATCCGCCCATCTAAATGCCCAATTGAACTTATGAAGGTCTCCGTGTCCCGCTCTGGCACCACCACTTTTCCTGTTTCACCCGTTGCAAACGCCATGTGTAAATACATTACTATCATGTCGAGAATGAGAAATGAGTATGCAACGTTATCATTTCTTCTAAGGGGGGAACCATAGAAAAACCTTTTCATTAGTAAGTACCAGAACTCACTCACAGGAAGCATATATTTGGATGGACAACGATTATCACACATTAGTTATTGCACACTCACCTTACATAAAATGCCACGTGGATTGAAATCATGTTTTGAAAACACAAAACATGATTTCTCCATTTAACAATTTGAATCGAAATCGTATTTTCAAAATACAACTTCACAGGAAGTGTGTATGAAGTATGCAATAAGGAGTGTCTAACAAGATTTAACTTATTTAGATAAATGCATGGTTAAATTTAATTGTTATAAAAAAAAGATAACACCTTTTTTATTACATTAATTAATACATTTATGTGATTAATTTCAATGATGATGCTAAAACTACCACAAAGCTACATCACTTAAGTAACTATATAAGTTTTGGCCAATTGCAATCAATTCCTGAAGTTGTAATGACACCTACATGCACTCAAAACTAAATTATTGAAATAATGATTTAGTGTACGTTTGAATTGTGATGGAAAATTAAAATTATTTTTCTATTCAACTTATTTTTGCTATTATTTATGAACTTATTGCACTTTTTGGTACTATTTATGAGTCCCACTGTAATATTTCAACTAACATTTACCTTTATTTACAGTACTTTCAACAATAAGTTTTCAGTTTCAACAAAATAAGTAGTATCCAAACACATCTTTAATACCACAATTTCTAACTTAAAAACCGTGATTTGAATCTATAATTTCAGTTACTTTTTGGAGTATATAAAATTTGGTAAAACAACTTGTTTACAATAAATTTAACCATTTAGCTAGTTTAATTTAAATGTTATCGGTCATAAGACAATGCAAGGGAATGACTAGAAAACACAAATATCATACTGTAATCACACAAGAGGTCAAGATATGAAGTCATGTACATGTTTCTGTGTGTGTGTATATATATATATATTCACAACACACGTATTAAGTAAATATAGTAACAATCGCTAGAAACAAAAATCAGAAGCGATAAAAAGAAATTATATAAAATAGATATAAAAGTAGCAGTAGTGTAAGTGGTATATCTGCTATTAATCAATTACTACGTACCTTGTAGGAGATTGGAGAGTAGACCAAAAAGATTGTGATTGAGAGAGAGGAGATTGAGAAAGAAGTCAAGAGCATAACCAGTCCACTCCATGGGCTTGGCAAAAAAGGCAATGAGTTTGCGGAGTATGAGTGACACCAGTATGACCCATCTGTGATCCGCCGCCACTCTTTCCACCAGTTCCTGGTCCGAACCCTCCAGGAAGCTCAGCCCGCTCGCCAAGTCTGCCCACACCAGGTAACGATATAAGTCCCCGATTCCACCCTTCTCTGGCCGTATTATCAGGTACTTCAATCTTGAAGGAGATGAAGAAGAAGACCTTGACCCACCGCCACATCCACATGCATCGTCGTTATTATCCATAGGGTATATATGTATCTAATGTCTCTCTCTCTCTCTCTCTCTCTCTCTCTCTCTCTCTCAATCAATGCATATACATACATATACATATATATATATATAGGCAAAGATTGATGTTCGTTAATTACTACTAGTAACTTAATAATTCTTATTCCTTAAAAGCTTGAGGTCAATTACACTTACATACGTCGGTGGATAAAGAAACAGCATTACTTGCACGAATGGTAATTAGCACAAATTAATTAGATAGCTAGCTTCTGCAGATTTCGACAAGAGTAGTAGTAGGTATATTTTCCTTTTCGGAATTTGGATGATGAGGGTGAGGCCTTAATTAGCTTAGCTAGCCTCCAAAATGGCAAAACCCGTCACCACCGCTGTCTTTTTTTGGAAGTGATAAAAAAGGTGATAAGACTTGTTAACGGATATATAGATATATAAGAGATTAATGTGACCACATTGCTTTTCTTTTTAACTGAACCGCCAAAAGAATATACTGCCAAATTACGGCATCACCTGATTCACCTTACGTCTTTTTTTTCCTTTTGCTTCTACGCAAGGCTTCAACCGAAAATGTAAATCAAATTTATTAGTACAAACAAACATAATTTCAAACTGTTTGTATAAATTTTACATAAATACTTACAATTAAAGTGAATGTAATTGATGACAAGACAAAACTTAGGAAGTATGATTGATGTGAAGGCAGGCATCGGCATCAGCAGCAGTAGTTGATTGTAAGTATTTAGGAAGTATGATTGATGTGAAGGCAGGCATCCATCGGCATCAGCAGCAATAGTATGATTGATGTTCCTTAATTAAGTTCCAATGTTAAGATTTTTAACTAAAAATACTTTTCAATTTATAGGAAAAAGTATTGACTGAATTATAAGAGAAAATCTAGAAATATCTAAGTACTATCTAAGTTTTGTCCTTATGACATATATCTCAACTAATAATATATAAATGTATAGTACCTCTTTAGGTTCCCTCTTAAGATTTTTAATGTTGCTATATTTAACTAAAAAATACATTTTCATCTCATAGAAAAAAGCACATAATAGAATTTTAAGAAGGGAACTAAGAAACAGAACCTAAATATATTACCTAAATCTTACCATAAATGAATTACCTTTTGTGTCAGTTCAAAAAATATATATTAATTTTTGTGTGATTAATAGCAAACTGTCCCATCAATTTGTAAGATTTAATATGAATCAATTCTTGATGGATGGTAATTAGCATGGGAATCAATTACCATTGATTCTTGGGTGAATTAATGAAGCTGTATCGACGATCATAACATATAAAGGAAAAAACAGGGTAGATTATATTAGGGATAATTTACAAGAGGATAAGGTGGATTAAAAATAAAATAGAAAGCTACCAAGGACAAGGAGTGCTAAAGATTAATGGATAAGCAGAATATTTTGAGTAAACATTTGCATTTGAATTCTATTTTATTATATTTCAAATAGGTTGTATTATTAACATAATTAATCACGTGAAATACAGAAATGAGAGACCAACCACCAAACCGGCCTAAGCTAAACAAAAATTTGATGGTCATTCCTCTTAAATCGATTCATTTTAATCCTTTTAGATTGCTGAAGCTGAAGCTAATGGCTCATTTTCTATTGCAAACAATAAAAGCGGGTCTTTAATTAGTTTAGGAGCCGATCATCAAGGGATTGAAACAGATCCCATGCACCATGCATGAGACTGATCAATGCAGCTTATATAACCCGTGGACATAAGCGTACTGTTAAACGTCGTCAATCTCTACATTGATTTTCTCAAAAATTATCTTTAATTTTCACTAAAATTGCTATACTAAAATCTTCAACATAAACGAGTATCAATAAGGTTCAAAAAAAAAAATACAATGCAAAAGT
>NW_027069859.1:448758-546088 GCF_002906115.3 Quercus suber | reverse complement strand
GATAATGCTTTCAGAAAAGAAATGGTCATAGGGACAATCTTTCATAGATTTTTTGGTAGTAAACAGTTTCAAATGGGAAGTATACTTTGCAGCCTCACATAGCTGTCTCTTTGGTGAATTCCCAGATAAGCTGACAAATGCTAAATAGATACAACAGTTTCTTGGAATTGTCAATCATATGTCAAACTTTATCCCAAAAATATCCAAATACAGGAGTTGTTTAACTCATTTGCTGAAGAAATCACCTCCAAAATGGAATACTGTTCATACAGAAGCTGTTCAACAATTGAAAAAATTAATCGAAAAGCTTCCCCTTTAAATTCCTGGACCAGACAAACGAATACTGCAGACAGATGCAAGTGATGAATACTGGGCAGTAGCTCTTTTTGAAAAAATTAATGGCAAGAAAAGCATTTGCGGTTATAAAAGTGATGCATTCAAGCCTTCAGAACTTCATTACCACTCCATTTTCAAAGAGATCCTAGTAGTATAACATGGGAGTGAAAAATTCCAGTTCCATCTCCTTGGGTATAATTTTTAGTAGAAATGGATATGTCTTCCTTTCCCAAGATGCTTCAGTTCAAAAGGAAAATGCTCTCACATCCTCAGTTACTCAAATGGTCAAATTGGTTTTCACAATGGTCTTTTCAGGTAAACACATTAAAGGCAAAGATAACCTTACCACTGATTACCTTTCTAGAAAACTCCAATCCTTAATACCACCATTATTCCTCCACCCCTGTGTGTATATACTATTACTGATCCATCCTCAGCCTCAGGCCCTCCTCTTCAGATCCTAATGATATCCTTAAAATGGTAGAAATCCTTCTCGCAGAATAAAAGACCAAATAAAAACTTTGACCCTTGAGCCAGAACCAAAAGAATATTAGAGTCCTCCATGATTACCTTAAAAAGCATCAGTGCCACTCCCTTGTTATTTTCCCTAATATAGACCAACATGGAAAACGCCTTTTACCTTTTGGATAACCAACTAGAATGTTGCACATTACCTCTACATGTGGTATTTACTCAATGAGTATTACCTATGTATTCATTTTAAACAAAGTTTTACAGATATATTTTCCCTCATGGAAATAAATATTTTCACAAATTCTAGTTTGAAATTTTGAAAAATGATGCTCATAATGGTGAATGGATAAAGTATCCAAAACAGAACACCCAAGATTTGACCATAAAATTATTCAGCGTGTTTAGTAGCCAAGCTCAATTCCAAAAATGATATCTGGGCAGACGAAATTTTCCACCCTACAGAGATGCATTGGGTTACTAATTCAGATGGGACCCTCCATACACATTTGGATGTTTCTTGGGTATCCTGTTGCCATGCTCTCACAATGACAAAATTTCTTAATAAAGGAATCTTCCTGAAATAATACCAACTGATCCAGATGTTTGCATACAGCAATGGCCACATGAAGATCATTGGGAAATGCCCAATCCCCTTATAGGATATGATGACCCTCACTATCATAATCATGATCTAGATGATGATGTTGATGAAGAATGGTTCCAAGAAAGAGGTGGATGGGACTAGACATCTTTCACACTTAAAAAAAAAAAAAAAAAAAAGGGTCCTAGAAACGTCTTTAGACGTAACCCCTTATCCTTAAAGTCCAATATCTACTCCTTTGTCAAAGCATATCTACAGCAGTCTACTCATGCAAACAAGCCCTACTTGGTTTGACACCTGTTGATCAGCCCAGCATTTGGAAGCCAGAGCTTTTATTCTTCAGGCATTAAAATCTTGTCCTGACATGGGCATGGCAAAACTCTATCCGGCAGAAGACACTTCTCCAGCCAAGCCCCCTAACTTTTTTGCCACTTGTAAATCCATAAATTAGGCCCTTACCTTTTCTGTGATACATAATGTATGTGGTATTGTCTATAAATAGAGGGAGTGTAAGCCTGAGAAGGCAGGAGAGAGTGAAGGAAGCCTTCATAGTTATTATAAGTTCTTCTGAGTCTATATGTCTAATGTAAAAAAGTTGTTAAATCTAATATATCCTTCGGTTTGTTGTATCTTGTGTTGTGTTCTATTCCTCATATTCATGTTATCTTTTATATGTTCTTAACAATATACGTCCTTAACCAGTTCCTATAATTATCTCCCACCTATCCTTAAGAAGTGAGAAAACCTATAGCCTATAGGCCTAAAACTATAAGCAAAGCCATAGAATTCACATAGTTCATTGGGTTTTGGACGTGTGTCACTTTGAGTACTGTACCTTGCTAAGTTCTCTAGAAAAGAGTATTGACTAAGACAAGGCCATTATGGGCATATGGGGCTAGTTGTAGCCTTATACATGTTTGTGTGTCTAAATACATAATTGAAAGTTAGTACATGCACGAGCAACCATAAGTTGCAAGAAATGAAGGGAACAAGGTTAGGTCTAGCTAGACGCCAATATATCCATCTCAACAATGGGACAAAATCACAAATTGGTGACAGTGTCTGATGTGTCAAGTTTTTGGTGGGTGCTAAGAGGGTTCAGGAGTGAACCTAATTATTTGCAAAATTGCGTTGAATATCATTCCTCACCTCTGGTCTTGTGTTCTTAGTATAAAACAAAGATGTTTTTTGCTTATTAATTGCTTATCTCGATGCTGCTTTATATTTTTACAATAGATCTAATAATCTTTGACATTCCTCCACAGTTGCTTGACAGAGTAAGAGGCTATTATCTACAAACAAGAGATGAGATATACACACCCCATTTTGGCTAGACATGATAACTTTGAGCAAGTGATTCGCCACAGCTTTTCTCAATAAAGCTGATAACCCTTCAGCACATAATATGAAGAGATATGGAGAGAGTGGGTTACCTTGCTTAATACCTCGTGAAGGAGTAACAAAACCTTTAGGTTCTCCATTAATAAGGACTGAGTAAGTAGCTATATCGATTGTCTCCATTGCTAATTAAACCCATCTCTGGTCCAAACCAAACTTGAGCATAATATTTTGCAAAAATCTCCACTCCACCCAATCTTTTGCTTTACTAATGTCCAATTTTACTGTCATCTATCCCACCTTGCCCCCTCGTTTATTTCTCATCTTGTGTAACAATTCATAAGCTACTCTTGTATTATTAGTAATAAATCGATTAGAGACAAAAGTACTTTGAGCATCAGAGATAACATTTAGCAAAATATGCTTCAACCTATTTGCAAGGACTTTTGAAAGAACTCTAGATTCAAGATTCCCCAAACTGATAGGTCTATAGTCCAACATCTACTCCACCTTGCCCTTCGTTTATTTCTCAACCTGTGTAACAATTGATAAGCTACTATTGTATTATCAGTAATAAATCGATTAGAGACAAAAGCACTTTGAGCATCGGAGATAACATTAGGCAAAATATGCTTCAACCTATTTGCAAGGACTTTTGAAAGAACTCTAGATACAAGATTCCCCAAACTGATAGGTCTATAGTCCAACATCTGCTTTAGATCATTTTTCTTTGGAATTAACACAATATGAGTATAATTCATTTTATACAATATATGCCTCGAATTTAATACTAAAAGTATGACCAATGTCACATCAGGACCAATAATACTCCAATATTTTTGAAAGAAAAAAGGAGACATACCATTAGGTTCGAGAGATTTTGAGGGGTGCATTTGAAATAAGGTCTTATAACCTCTAGAGTAGAGAATTGTTCATGTTTGGAGTGATCAGCCTATCCACCAAATCCAGCACACTCCCTAAGTCAATTAGATTTACTGAAGTGAAAAGATCCTGAAAATATTGCTCTGCTACTTGGGCTATATGATCCTTAGAGGTACGCCAATTTCCATCCTTGTCCACAACACCCGAGATGTGGTTCTTATGCCAAGGTTGGCTGGCTCGTTGGTGAAAAAATTTGGTGTTTTTGACACCAACAGGTAGTCAAATAAATCGAGATTCTCTGTCGCCAAAACAATTCATCCTAGTGAAGGATGATATCTCTTTCCCCTTTCAACACTTTGATTGCTTGACAATGATCGGTGTTATTCTGTAACGAGTGCTCTTAGAGTATTTGCAAATATTCCATTTTAGAAAAATAGTTTTACCACTTTTATGAAAATAATAAAAAAACTATAAAAAAAAATCAGTTATTTTTTTATTTTTCTATAATTTTTTTTTAAAAAATTTCTTAAATCATAATCCGAAGACATACATTAACTTTTCCCTTTCTTTTTATTTCAACCTTGAAAAAGCTTAACAAAACTACATTTTTAAAAAAGAAAACTAGTTTTCGTCTCTTTCTCACACATTTAGGAAATAAGCTATCAAAAATGATATGATCATATTATATATATATATATATATATGTTGTCGCACCTATACTCCAAACGAACCAATACTTCAAATTGTTGTCGCATTCGCATTCGCGTGTGCATATTGAAACCAAGAAACAAATATTCATGTCATGCTCTTCCGATTTGCATTGAATAATTAATCAAACTTATTGATCATATCACTACTTATATGAGTAATGCTACATACACAAAAAATTTGATAACATTTTTCACTTTAATTGAGTTAGCAAGTTTTTACTAGTCCTGAGCATCAGCTCACTACTTATATCACTTTTTCACCCTCCACTAAATATTTACTACATCAATAAGTGTTAAATGTTTTGTGTCTCTAGACTATCTCTTACTTATATACTTTCTGCTTAATTGTTTTCTCTTTAGAATTTTTTAGTAAATTCCACATACAATGAGCAAGTGACAAATTAACTAGAGTGTTCCTGAAAATTAATTTCTTTTCAAAGTTAAAATTCTCATAAAAGTTCCAAGGGATTTCTCCCTCTAATAACCTGGTGCGTATGAGATGGGGGACTCGAAAGTATATACACCCGAGAAAATAGTCAAATACTCGACAAAGTCTAAACACCCTCATTTGTCAAAAAAATAAATAAATAAATAAAGGCAATGCCTTTTAAAACTCATCAAAAGAGAAAGGGATGTTAGAGCACTCACAGCAGTGGAAGCATATTGCTATATTGCTAAAATTTAGCTCCTCCAACACTAAAATTGTGCTCTAGCAGTGGAGCTAAATCTAAAAAATTTAGCTCTATTGCTACAGTGCACATCTATCTATAGATGTGCACGGTTCATAAGAGCTAAAAAAAATATATTATTTTATTCTACTTCCTGATTAAAATAATGCCACTTGCTCTCTCTCTCTCACTCCGTGTCTCTCTCTCTCAACTTTCAGTCCTCTCACGCCACCGCCCCCCTGACCCACGCCACTAACTGATGTCGTCACAAACCCAACTCCGACCACGGCAACCTTATCAAACCCACCACTACCAGAAAAAGGAAAAAAAAAAAAAAAAAAAAGCAAACATCGGCAAAACCCATGGCCAAAACATCACTAAAACCCACAGCGGCAGATCGGAAGAGAAAGATGAAAGATTTGGCAGTTTTTGACTTTGACATCGTCGGTGGCTTTGCTAGTATCGGTGGCAGTGGCTTTGACTTCTTCAAGCTTTTTGGGTTTGGTCAGGGGGAGAAGTGCAAAGCATGGATTTGGCGGCATGGGTTTTTTGGTTCAATCAGAGGGAAAAGGATCTTGGAGCAGTGACGGCTTGGTTGAGGGAAGGGGAGCAACATGGGAGAAGAAGGCAAGGGAGCTGGGCAGCGTGTTGAGTTTAAACCAGAAAAGAAAAGGAAGAAAGGCAGCATGTGTAAATGAGAAAGAGTAAAGGGACTTGGCACGTGTGGGTGGGATCAAATTGTATATATATAATTTGGGGTTAAAACAAAATATTATTGTTACACTAGATGAATATTTACTTGCTATTATGATGATGGAGAAATTGTTTTAGTAAAAAAAAAAATGTATAAGTATAATTTGGGGTTTAAAAACTCACTTGTTAACACTAGATGATTATTTGCTATCATGTGGCGGCAATGGCAGAGGAGTCAATGACAGCGATGGTGGCGTTGTGGAAGAGTTGGTGGCAGTGGTAGTAGTGGCAGCAGTAGCGGTTGTGGGTGGTTGTGATTGTTGTTTATTGTAGTGAATATATTATTTTATTGTGATATTTATATTATTTTATTGTATTGAAAGCTAAAATAAATCTACTGTTGCAGCATGTGTATAGGTAAAATAGATAAAGTAACTTTTGGTGGAGCTAAATAGTTAAATTTTTAGCTCCACTGCTGTGAATGCTCTTATATGCTGACCCAAATCAACGTGGGGTTTTGCTAAAACTAATTTAGGCCATTATGGCCCTTATACATTAACTTTTCCCTTTCTTTTTATCTCAACCTTAAAAAATCTTAACAAAACTACATTTTTAAAAAGAAAACTAGTTTTCGTCTCTTTGTCACACATTTAGGAAATAAGCTATCAAAAATGATATGATCATAATATATATATATATATATATATATATATATATATGTTGTCNTTCTACTCATGTTGGGACTCTATAAACCAGGGCTAATCGTGTGTTGCAAGTATTTTCCATTTAAGGTTCCTTGGAGATCACATAATAATGGGCTAGATGCCATGTGGCCGTTCGGTCCGTACATGCCACATCTATCCATGCCACCTCCGTCCAGATAGCTTCGTCATGCATAATTTTTCCTCTTCACTAATTTAAGCATCTAAGTTTGTAGACCGATGACATCTCAGTCAATTTCTTTATTTCAAGTGTCCAATGGTCTTCTTTGTAGCTCATCATCACTAGGCCTACCATATAATCATTGATTTATCATCAATTTACACGAAGGATTAAGGGTGACAAGAATATATGAGAGACAAATAAATTAAAGTGATTAACAATGAAATAGTAACATTTATGAAAAATGTTAAATCAAATATACAAATGTATTAATTCAAGATGAGAAGCTGTAGATACCCCATTTTGAAACCTTTGTTTAAACTCGCATCAATGGCAAATCGTCATTTTACGGCAGAAGTGCTAAATCATATTTTTGACAGTTGATTTTCACCTAATTTAATACACATCTATAAGTCCTACATACCAAAACGAAATATTGTGTGCTTAATTTGGACCATTTCATTAAAAGTTATAACCTAATCAAGATTCAATAGATAATATGCATCCTTACAATTAGAGTTGATCATGTATGATTATGACTAATTAATTGTGATTGGTTCATAAAAAATCAAGGCTAAAATGCAAACTCATCCTTTAAGTTTCACTATTTTTCATTTCAGTCCTATAAATTTGGGTTTTGTCATTTCAATCCTTTAAGTTTCATCCCTTCCCAATTAAGTCTTCCGTTAATGTGCTATTAGTTTCTGGCGTTAATTTTTTTTTTCTTCTTAATTTTAGAAAAAACGTTAATTGAAATTTAAAAAAGAAAAAGAAAAAGAAAAACATAAAAAAGTTGGAATGCAGCCTTAGAACCATTCATATCTAGTACAGAGTAATTGTGGTTCTTCATGGTTACTACTTACTACTACATTTTTTTTTTTTTTTTTGACTGAAAGGTAGAATCTTACTACCACTGGGATTACCCTTCTTTTTAACTCCTTTTTTTGGCTAACTACAAAAATCTATTAATGGAGCCATGTTTACCTCTCAAGTGTATAGAATTCAACCGTGAGTACAAAAACAACTCCATTAAAACAAAGCACACAAAGTGCACTATACAAGAACCAGTCCCTGAAAACCTTAACATTTTTTACAATTCTACAAAACCCAAACTCATTATTGAGAAACTCAAGTACACAATTCCAACCTAACCATAAAGAAATATAATTTTAATTCAAAATCTAGATTTTTCAAAACCTAGAAGCCAAAATGGAAGAGCTCACAAAACTCATATGAGGACCGGCCACAAAGAATCAAGATCTACTTTGAAGAAGTAGTCGCATCTCTCTCTCTCTCTCTCTCAGTAAAATTTTCCCACACTTTCTCTCACTTTCTTATTCTCTCTCTATTCACTTTCTCACTGTTTTTTCTTTTCTTTCTCCCTCTTTCCCCCTCTTTCTATTTCTCATTCTTGATTTCTTAGATCGGGGTGGGGTTTCATTTTTGTTGTTCAGGTGTGGGAGGAATGTTCCTCTAATTGGCTTTCTCTATTTTTTTAATTAACGTTTTTTCTAAAATTAAGAAATAAATATAAAAATTAAATATAAATATAAAAAATTAAGTTAACAGTAGAAACTAACGGCACATTAACGGAGGACTTAATTGGAAAGAAATGAAACTTAAAGAATTGAAATGACAAAACCCAAATTTATAAGACTGAAATGAAAAATGATAAAACTTAAATGGTGAGTTTTGCATTTTGGCCTATTTTATTTCATAGTATTTGTATTACTTTATATAACTCAGAGTTTATTTAGCAGGAAATATATATTTAGGCTTGGTAATCATTCTATGCGCAGCAAGCCTATTTAAACAGAAACTTCCTTCCTTCCACTTCCATTTACAATTTATAGGACTTGGGAATGATATTCAATCAAATAAATAATTAGGGGTCCATCCCGCTTACAGTGAGAAGCCCAACGAGTAGGATCGTGGGCAAAACAATTAATATTCCTGTTTACAAAACAAAAGTGTTTTATTGACAGCTTTAGGTGAAGGCCTAGAAGATAAGCGGGGATAGGAGGGTTTTTAAGGAAAAGAAAGGTGGGGAATACCATCACCATTGAATGGGAATCCAATTCACCTACTCTAGACTTTTTGTGTATTAGGAAGTCGAGCGGGGAGCTTGTAGTCCTTTTGTACGAACTTCAATTCTTTTATAGTGAATTCAGGTTAGCCTTGAGGATCGGTGGGTCAAATCCTCCCCAGGTTTTTACCGTGTGGTTTCCTGGGTGATCATATCTTGTGTTATTTATTTTCCGCTGCTTTATATTCTTGATATGATTGTTTGGATTGTTTTAACCTAGAATTGCTTAATTTGACTAAGTAACAACTTGGCTAATTAATCTAGGCTACGCAATCTGTGTGTTTAAGGGGTCTAAAATCGTTACACTATGCAATTTATGCAGACAAATTCTCTGTCATCGACCAGTGCAACAAAAATATATATAAATCTTGAGATCCCTCAAGTTGCTAAAATAATTGATAAGTGCATATTTCTAAAATTTATAATAACAAAAAATTCTAATAAATAGCATATACTATCTCACAAAATGCCATTAACTTAATATTTTCTTTAAAAAAAATTCAATGATAGGAATGGTCAAAAATATGATCCTATACAAGAAATACAAAAAATACATGCAAAACAATTTTCATAAGAGAATTTATCTTTAAATAATATGAAGACAATAGTAAAGATAAAATGCATTGAATGAGATCCTACGAAACAGGTTTGTTAATTATTTCAAATTATACTCATCATTTATGTAAAAAAATAATAATACATCATATTATTTACATTAAAAAAATAATACATATTAATTTCAAAGTTCATTGCAAGATTATTAGGGTATTGCAATAATAGGTAACACTGATACAACAATGGGTTGTCATTACATTTTGTGCATACTTTGTGAAAGGAATGTGAAATTACAAGCAGAATCATTTTGGTGTGCAAAATGTAAAACAAAAATAAATCTTTCTATCCCAAAGTTAGAGGCACTCACATTAACTACATACTCTCCAAATATTTATAATATATTTATCTCACTATAACTACTATATATATACAATTGCAAACTACTTCAGATACAAGATTCAAACTAAAGTTTTTAATGCAACTAACAAAACAAAGTTTGTGATATTTAATTGACATGCCGAGAAAAGCATAAATAAATCTACAAGATCGAGATCTTGCTGAAAAATAAACTATGGTACAACTTATTTAAATTATTTTAAAAATATTGATATTGGAGAAGGAATCCTTTGTGATTTGAAAAAAAAAAAATTAGTAAAAAAATGGATTTCTCTACTTCATTTGAATGAATTCAATCTAAAAGATGGTTTTGAAAATTACATAGTTGCTAAGATTTTTGATGCACCTTCAAATGATAAAAATGTATGGAAAAAAAAAAAAAAAAAACACAATTCAACATACTATATTAATTCTTTTTGCTACACTCTTCTAAAATTAACAAAAATAAAAAATTTATAAAAAACTGTTACATCATTGAAATTTAATATAAATGCAAATACCTATGAAAATCTTAGCGACAAAGTCCAAACTTTGTAAGATCTAATTAAGAATCTCTCAGAGCCAATTCATTAGTAATTAACACAAATAATGGACGGACTAAATTTCAAATGATCAAGATGGAGAAACTGATGATGACAATAAGTGTCACCATACCGCAATAACAAAGCATTGAAGGAAAAAAAAAAATCGTAATGAAACTTTTTATTACATCACATAATAAAAATCAATAATATAGAATGAATTAATATGCTTTTATCAACTTTTATTATACAATATTACTCCAAGTTGTTTTCATTATTGGTCATTACTTGAACAAAATAATTATAATAGATATATGTGTGTAATTTATAATTGTTACTTTTTATGATGAACTCATTACTAACAAAGTTTTATAATAAATATGCTATAATATATGTATAATATTTTCAAAAAAACAAATTTACATAAAATATTATAACATTATCCGTGAATCGCACGGGAAACTTACTAGTTATTCTTAAGATCTCAACCAGGGGCAGAGCTATCTTATTGCTTGGAGGGGCCATGGCCCCCCCAAAATTTTAGTTTTCTTCTATTGTTATGGTAATTTTAGGCTATAGGTCTGGTCCAATAAGGAAGTAATAGGCAATGGCCCCCTCAAAAAATATGACAGGTCCCCCCAATTATTCTTAAGATCTCAACATAGTCCAATAAATATATGACTCAAAGTTCACAAATCCTCAAATAATATACTAGCTAGCCCCCCAATTGTCCAAATGATTCGTTGCGTACCTAATGGATAATAACAACTATTTCAAAGGAGCATCATTTAGTCACTTCTTCAAACAAAAACTTACCTTTTTTTTTCCATTTTTCTCAATCTTAATAAGCTACCTTTAGTACTTCTCCCTATTGCTGCCAGCCTACACTGTTCTCTCTCAAGTCAAGAAGTTAACTCACTTCTCAACACAACCAAATAAACTCAAGCATATGGGCATTTAGATTTAAGTTTTGTTATACATATGATAATGGTCATATGGTTTTGTTTTTTTGTTTTATTATGATATGAATCTGACCATATGAGTTTTCGCCTTTCTAATTAGTTTAATGAATATGTTTTGTTTATCAAGATTTTGTTCTTCAATTTTTGTATTGCTATATTATAATATATTTTATCTCTCTGTCATCATTTGTTTAAGTTGATTTTTTTTGGTTTGAAATTAGGTGCTAAATAATTCATTAAAAAAATTTAAAATATAAAAAATTTTCAATATGACAAATAATGATGGGTTGATAGTTTTTTTGGCTCTTCTTTTATAGTTTCCATCTATCCCATCTCCTGCTTCCATCTGTTGATTGTCTATTCGCTTTTCTTCTGGTTGTCCGTCCCATCGGAGGCCTTATCGGCACTCAAGTGGCTCACTCTAACCAACGTTATCCTGCCAAGGGGTTACCTTCCCATTAATGCGGTCAGGGGGGTTGGTTGAGTGCATTCAATGCGATAGTGACAGCTTATTTTGGGGTTAACCTTTCCCCAAAATCACCTTTGTCAGGCCGAGGACAAGGTATCCTCGGCGTGGATCCAGGAGAATAGGCCTCCCCCCCTTCTCCTCAGAAATAGCTTGATCTCCTCGGCATGGGCCTTGGGCCCGCTATATGATGGGCCGAGGCTATCAGGCCTACAGACCCCACAATTGACAAGTGCATATTTCTAAAATTTATAATAACAAAAAATTCTAATAAATATCATATACTATCTCACAAAATGCCTTTAACTAAATATTTTCTTTAAAAAAATTTAATGATAGGAATGGTAAAAAACATGATCCTATACAAGAAATACCAAAAATACATGGAAAACAATTTTCATAGGAAAATTTATTTTTAAATAATATGAAAACAATAGTAAAGATAAAATGCATTGAATGAGATCCTACAAAACAAGTTTGTTAATTATTTCAAATTATACTCATCATTTACGTAAAAAAATAATAATACATCATATTATTTACATTAAAAAAATAATACATATTAATTTCAAAGTTCATTGCAAGATGTGAACTGCTAGGGTATTGCAATAATAAGTAACATTGATACAACAATAGGTTGGTATTACATTTTGTGTATACTTTGTGAAATGAATGTCAAACCACAAGCAAAATCATTTTGGTGTGCAAAATGTGAGACAAAAATAAATCTTTCTATTCCAAAGTTAAAGACACTCACATTAACTACATACTCTTCAAATATTTATAATATATTTATCTCACTATAATTACTATATATATACAATTGCAAACTACTTCAGATACATGATTCAAATTGAAGTTTTTGATGCAACTAACAAATTAAAACAAATTTTGTGATATTTGATCGAGATGCCGAGAAAATCCAAAATAAATCTACAAGAGATCTTGTTGAAAAATAAATTGAGGTACAACTTATTTAAATTATTGTAAAAATATTGATAACGTGATTTGAAAAAAAAATAGGAAAAAAAATGGATTTCTCTACTTTATTTGAATGAATTCAATCTAAATAATGGTTTTGAAAATTACATGGTTGCCAAGATTTTTTACGCACCTTCAAATAATAAAAAGGTATGGAAAAAAAAATACACAATTCAATATGCTATATTTATTCTTTTTGCTGCACTATTCCAAAATTAACAAAAATAAAAAATAAAAATATTTACAAAAAAATGTCACATCATTGAAATTTAAGATAAAGCAAATACCTATAAAAAAATCTCAGCAACAAAGTCCAAACTTTGTAAAATCCGATCAAGAATCTCTCGATGCCAATTCATTAGTGATTAACACAAATAATGCAACAAAAGGAAAAAAATGAGGAAAGCTCAAAAATTGAACAAATATGGACGGACTAAACTCAAACGTTGAAGATGGAGAAACTAATGATGATAGTAAGTGTCACCATATCGCAATAACAAAGATTGAAGAAACAAACAAAAAATCGTAATGAAGCTTTTTATTTCATCATATAATAAAAATCAATAATATAGAATGAATTAATATGCTTTTATCAACTTTTATTATACAATATTACTCCAAGTTGTTTTAATTATTGCTCATTATTTGAACAAAATAATTATAATAGTTATATGTGTGTAATTTATAATTGTTACTTTTTATGATGAACTCATTACTAACAAAGTTTTATAATCAATATGCTATAATATATGTATAATATTTTCCAAAAACAAATTTACATAAAACATTACAATAGTATCCGTGCATCGCATGAGAAACTTACTAGTTAGCTTAAATAGTAAACTATTTCATTGTTGAATAAGAGATCTAGTTTCACTCCTTATCATGAAACATATGTCATAGTTTTGAAACAATATCATATCTATTAAAAAAAAAAATTCTTTATGCTATTATTATTATTATCATTGGGACAATAAAAATGAAACGTGTCTTTATAAAATATTTTAATACAAAAGGGTTTTAGTATTTACTAAAAAAAGGTTTTAATGCAAAAGTTATATTCATATCACTAAAAACTTAAAACCACTGATTTGGAACTATATAAGATTGTCATTGCTCAAACCTCCCACTTCAATTTATGTTACTTGCCACTACCTTTCAATAAGTGAAATTATTCACAGCACTCAATCATATCCCCACTCACATTAAGGCGAGTCTCATTTATGGGTCTCGCTTTTATGTAAGGGAGAGATTTACAAAGAAGAGTATAGATTTGAATTTTAAATATCTCCCTTGTAAACATTAGGAGATACCAATAAATTGAGTTACAAGACAGAGACCTAATATATTATATGTATAAAATAAGTTCTCCTTAAGTAGAAGCATTAGAAACTTAATACTATTGTTAAGCATCTTATAGCTAAACGATAAAGCGTACTACATAAGAGAATTAAGATTCGAATCTCTTGTTATTGTAACTAACAATAATAATAATAATAAAATGACCCTCATACTATATAAAATTCACTTTTATAAGTGCTCAATTTTGTAATCTACTTCTTTAAAGTCATTTATTTATTTTTTTCTAAAAAAAAAAAAAGTCATCTATTCTATTCTACAAATAATAATGTCATTTAATAGGAAATAACCATTTCATGAAGTAAGATGCTATAATAATTTTAGTCCAAAAATTTGAAACCTTAATATGTATGGAAATTCTTATTCTCTCTCTTTTTTTTTTTTTAAACAAAAAAATTAGATGATTTTTTTTTTTTACACTAGTGAATAAAATTTAAATTCAAGTTCTTTCCATGGAGATTGAATTAAGTCACAAAATTTTTTACCACTTAGGGTTTTTTTGGGATCCGCTTATCTTGCTGAAATTGAAAACTTTTTGCTGAAAGTTTGTAAATAAAGGTAAAAGTTAACTGAAATAGTATAATGAGACTCATAAATAGTAGCAAAAATAAGTTGAATAGTACAATAAATTTTTTTTTTTGAGAAATAATTACAATATGCTGATTACCTTGCAGTTTGAATCCCTTTCCTCCCTACACCCCCAAACACTTTATATATGGGAATGTGTCAATTTAGTTACAAGACCTTTGACAAAATTAATTATGCCAATCGAAGACTTAAACTTGTATTAGCTGATAACAAAACTCTGTTAAATTGATTTTGTCATTTCCAATTAGCTACCCACAACATACAGGGAGTTGAAATGAAATGAAATCATTGTTTTTTTAATTATGTTTTTGGATGGGAAAGGAAAATCAATTGAAGGACTAACGAAGAATAAAAGTGAAGTGAAAGTCAGCGAAATGCAGAGTGCAGAGGGTTGAGGCTCTTGAGTCCTGGCATCGTTGCCAGCTATCAGCATGCTCCGTCCCACATGCCACATTTGACATTCCTGTAATAGGGCTCTTCAAAGTTTTCGCTGCCTTTTTTTTTTTTTTTTTTTTAATTTTGTTTGATAAATAATAATAGTAAATTCTAATAGTTGCCTTTCATTGGGTTTATTATCTACATAATACTAATAATAATTACTTTATTAAGAAAATATAATAATATATATACGGGTGTGTGATCATCACAAAGTCAAAAAAGTAAACAAGCGAGATTGTCTCGTGATCAGAGTCACGGTAGTTAAAATTATTTTTTCACGTTCGCTCCCCATTCACTGCTAAATTGGTTTATTCAGGAAACAAAAAAAATAAATAACAAAAGTTTGGTTATTTTAAGACTAATTCTTATTTCTTATTCAACGACCCCATCTTACCAAAAAAAAATCTTGGTTATAGCTTCAAAGTAATCTCTGACTGTGTCATGAGAGCTACTTTTTTTGAAATAATGAGAGCTACTGATAGCTTACCATCCATACCCATTAAATAAATAAACTTAAAAAGCGGATGATCCTTTTGAAAGCTACTAATCCTATATTTTACTTTGATTTCTTTTTTTTTAATACGAAGTTATGACAAAATATATATATATATTAGTATGTTCATCAAAAAAAAAAAATATATATATATATATATTATATCACTACTTTGCCAGTAAAAAAAAAAATACACCAACAAACATGTTATATTTTTTTAGTAGAAAAGAAAAAAAAAGAAAAACCAAGCAACAACTACTACTCCTAGTATTTAGTATAAATTTAAAAATTTAAATATAAAAAAAGAAAAAGAAAACAGTGATAAGAAATAATATAAAAAGAAAGAAAAGCTTTCTGTGGCTTTGGATTCTTCTGGCATTTCGTGCCTGCCAGCTTTAGCCTTTACTGGGGGCATTGTCTACCAATGTATAAAATACAATCTCTCAAAACGAAGAGAGAGTAAAAATAACATCTGGGTGTGAGAGATTTGGTCTCCGAGATAGAGAGAGATGTGGAGGATTGGAAGGTGGTGTTGGTGGTCTTCAGCTTCTGCATTTTGGGGTGGAGACCCAGTTCCATTAATGGCGACACAGATCCAAATGATGGTCAGTACATAGCTCCTTATCCATTTCCATTCGGCTAACCTTTACCTTTAGCTCAAATCTGCATTCTTTTACTATACTTCCATTCTTGCTTCTTCTGAGTTCCATCACTTGCCTGCTAGTTATGGCTTAAATTAACGATTTATTGTGTATTGAGCTCTTTGCTTGCCATATTTGCATAAGTGTTTGTTAAAGAAACTGGGGAGGATGAGTTCTGATAATGAAAGTTGCTGCCTTTAATTACACTGACCCTGTTAGAGTGCTGGGAAAAGTGTGTGCAATTATTGCCTTTGGGGTGTGAGCTGTTGCTTGCATTATTCTCTTTTTATTTGCCAGTGATTCATTTGCTATAAGCTTTTTTTTTTTTTTTTTTTTTTTGTTGATATGATCGATTGGTATGCTTGTGGATGTGGTGGTATAACTCTTACATTGTTAGCCATAGTACGTGGGGAGGAGTTCTTTTGCCAAATAATACTGTTTGTAATGTTCACAAAGGTTTGTTTGATGTAATTTTCTAGTGCTTGCAATCTGTATCTTGATATTGTTAATAAATTAAGTTTCTTGATGCTCTTCATGATGGGTTTAACGAGATTGAAAGATCTTAAGATTGACTTTTTCTTCATCTGGGGGCCATTTGGGGGTCTTTGAGAGAGAGAGAGAGAGAGAGAGATTTGCAGATTTGGAACAAGCTGTATATAATATATATTAAACAATTATTGAATGTTGATTGATCCTTCTAAGAATCTAAACATTAACCAATACTTAATTTGTTGACTGATCCTCCTGAAGGGACTGGATCTAGATGTTCTCCCTTAGCCTTATGGGTGCATTCGACTAGTGCTTTCTATCTCTCTATCTCTACAAATATATTTTGGGTGTTTTTTTTTTTATTTGGAGAAACTTTGGGTGTGTTTGATTGATATATTCTTTTTTGAAATAGTCTAGATTCTTCAAACTTTTGTTATAGTGGGTTATGTTTTCCTTTTTCTGTGTTCAGCTAAACTTTTTTATGTTTCAAATTAATGATTCAAATTTCTCATTCTCTTAAGGAGATTATCATGATAATCAAACTTTACCACAAATTTACAATTCATATTACTCAAATAATTGATAGACACATTCAAATACATAGCCATGTAAATTTTATTTTCATATAAATTCAAATTCTCACATCCAAAATATCTAAGAATTAACTCAATCCAAAACTACAAGAGGGGGAGAGAGTACATGTGACGGTGAACTCAAAAGACACACCACCAAAATGTATCAACCCAAAATAGAGATACAAAAAAAAACACAAAAATTCATCAATCTAAAGCAATAAAGAGTAAATAATAGAGAGAAAGAGAGTAATCACCTTTTTTGGAAGACAATGCAAGAGATATAGCAAGTTTATATAAAAGAAGAGTAGAAGAATACTCAAAACAAAAGGTATGATTGTAAATGCCAAATTATTCAAGCTATGCTACGTAATAAAATAACATTATATCATTATATACTATATAATGTCATAGGATAACATCTATCAATCAAAGAAAAAAAATTAAAACACAACCAAATCGCATCAACCCAAAATAGAGTTCAACACAAATATTCATCAACTTAAAGTAGAGATGTAATAAAGAATAAAAATCTGCCAAAAGAAAGAAAAAAAAAATAGAGAGTGAGAGAGTGCTCACCTTTTTGTGTAGACAAAATATGAAGAGGGGAAGATTCAAAATAAAAGGAAGATGAAGGGATGGAGGAATTATAATGTTAAGGTAGAGTAGTGGGGAGATAAAAAGGTAAAAGTGAGGAGGAAATGTTGGAAGAAGTGTAATTGTAAGGTGAGAAATTAATAAAGAGAAAAATAATTAAAAATGAGAGAGAAAGTGTTGGAGGTAGGTGGATGATGTGGTTGCTAATGTGACCCAACAGAAGTGTAGCAACAATAGGCGTTACACTTCAGCTTTTAGATATGTATAGATATGGAATAGTTGCTAACCAACTTATAAAAAAAGAAAAAACCTAGTTGCTAACCAATGCAATGCACAGAAAAATTAACACAAATATATCAAAGCAACCATTCAAACAACCACTAAAAATAGGCATGAAACTATACTTGAGTTTGTAAAATGCTATGAACAAATTAGCGATGATGGATATATCCTCATAACTTAAGTCTGTAATATGCTATGAACAAATTAGCCTCTTTGAATTCTTTTGAGGAGTACCAAATCTCACATATCTAAGAAGTACTTGAAATAAGAATTGACCTAGGAATGCTCCACATTGAGACCAAAAAGTACTCAGCTACAGGTTGGAGACCGCATATGACTTAATTCTTTTGTGATGAGAAGAAAAATGAAGTGATAGTGATGTTGATTGAGAAGTTTGTATCCATTGTAAGAAGCTTCCCCAATGACCTATAGGAGAAAGGAGATGCTAGAGTGAATTTGTTTTCCTAGATTCTTGCAATTTTTGTGTTTGATCTGTTTGGCTCCCTGTTCACTCCTTGTGTACTAGGGTCTTTCCCTTTTGATATCAATATATCTTATTACTTATCAAAAAAAAAAGAGATGCTAGAGTGAATTGGATTAGAAAATAAATAATTTACTTACCAAAGAATTAATAACAACTCAAATATTATATTTGTTAGACTTATGATTAAGTGATTAAATTCTCCATTTCCTAACAGCTTAAACTTTTAGGACAATCGGTAATTTAACATGGTATCAGAGCAGGAGATCCTGAGTTCGATCCCTGGTTTTACTATACCTCCCATTTAAAATGTTAAATTCCCACTTGTTGGGCCCCCACTTATTAAGGGGAAGTTTAAGTCCATAAGTGAGGGGGAGTGTTAGACTTATGGTTAAGTGATTAAATTCACCATTTCCTAACAACTTAAGCTTTTGGGACAATTGGTAATTTAACAATATTCACAAGTTTTCTATTTTCAGTCTCCTTTTTTGACCATCAGAGATACCACTTGTCATAGCATCTCCAACTTGTGTGTCAGCAAAGACATCAAAATCTGATAAGCCATGGCCACAATAGACTTAAAAATATTAATTACATGGGGACAAATTCCGTTACTTTTATGTTAAAGAGAAGGAACTTTAATATGTAGTATGTTTGAAGAGCTCTTTCCAGTTCTTTAGCATAAACTGCTTGTTAAACAAATTGTAATTATTGTTAAAGTTGTTGAGTGACTTAAAAAGAGAAAAGTAAAGTGCGGAAGCAAAACAAGGATTTAACGTGGTTTGTATACTAACTATTGAACTTCCAATGTAGGGTTTATATACTAGAGAACCCTAGTTGCTTGTGCTATAAGTACATTTGGGCCTCTTGAGTCATAATATCTCTAACACCCCCTCAAACTTAAGGTGGAACCTTGAGTTTGTGAGGTCTAGAATTTATAACTTCTCTAGTCTGGAAACGCATGTAACATGTGGTTCGCAGAAGCTCAAGAGTGATCAGGTCATGGGGTGAAGCGGGATGCTTGTGCAATGGGCCTGCATGTGGGTGCATGAGGCTAGTGAGGCAGCTGATACGGTACCTATATTATCTGGCTAAAATGGTAGGATTGTGTGTCGCTGACATGGCACTGATGACAGGCTGACATCAGGCTGGAATGACAGCTGCTATGGCAGATAGGATCCTATGTTGACTCATGTCTTAGAGTGACATGCGTTGATGCCACATGGAGCACCAACATGGCTAGCTATGTTGCTAGGGCTGATATGGAAGCCTTTTTTTGTTTTGTATTGTTTAGAAAGCTGGCCATGTGGGGCCCCATTGGCAGCACTTTTCCTTCTAATTGTGCACCATCCAAAGACGCTTTACCCAACCGGGGAGGCTGAGACCAACTATTATGCAACTCCAAGACTTTGAGATTGCCAACCTTGTCCAAGAGAAGGTCATGAGCTTCACGTTGTGGGCTGCTGATCTTGATGGGGGCTGGTTTGCTTGCTGATGTTAAAGCACCTGAGTTGTTGTGTTAAGTAGCTTGGGTCCATCATGGTCTAGGTTGTGCTATCGTTGAAGTCTTGGGATTGAATATGTGTGTCCTTAGTGTAGGTGACTGTGTTGCAACTAGAGGCTGTACTTGCAATTGTTATGCTAGAGGAGCCTAGAAGCTTAAAACGATTTTGTGAACTGGTAGGACCAATTAATATTGCTAAATTCAAATATGTAGCTTTGAAAAAGTGGCTTTCATTATGTATAGTATCAGCGTTCACATTTCTGTACTTGAAGCATTGCAGAAGCGGATGGAACCATCTCCACTTAAAACTTACAATCTTACAAAAAGTGACTTGATGAGTATCTTTCAGAGGCATCTTGAGAAAAGAGACCATGTGTTTGGAGTGGTGACTATAGCAGCAGCACCTCACGCATCAAAGTATTTGTGATAACTTTTTCCATTTTAGGTTGTGTAAGAACGCATCAAAGTAATTGTGATAACTTTTTTCATTTTTGGTTGTGTAAGAAGATGCAAGAATTTAGTGGCTATGGTTATTAAATGAAGACAAGAACAAATTTGGCTCAAATACGATGTTAAAGGGTTGGGTGATTGAGTAATTGAGAGAGAAGAGAAAAGTAAAGTAAAGAGTGGAAGCAAAACAAGGATTTAATGTGGTTTGGCGTGATGGCCTACATCCGAGTGGGGAGCCCTTGACAGCTACATCTTGACTATTGAGCTTGTTATATTACAATGAACCCAATGTACGGCTTATTTACTAGAGAACTCTAGGCTAATCCTAGACTAAAGTATTCTTGTTCTACAAGTACATAGGCCTACAAAAGGTTTGGGCCTCTTGGGCCATGATTTCTCTATCAATCATAAAACATTTTAGTACATAATGAAGGTGAGAGACATGAAGGATGAGATGCTCGATGTACCTTCATGTAAGCGTCTATGTCTGGATCTAGGATAATTCCTGTCCCTTCCTTTCAGCAGGCCTCCATTATAGTCTTTTCATAGGCAACAAATTGAGCATTACTATTTTCATCATTGTTGTGCTTTGATGGGTCATCTTTACAAAACCATCATCACATAAAAACCTACCTGCTCAGCTTCCAACAATCTGTAGCTGAAAAATTAAGCATTTCCCTCTAGTTATCTCAGGAATGTGTAGGTCATCCTGGCTTATATGCAAAAATTTTTGGGGGGACACTTCTAGTTTGTATCCATTTAAATCAAAGCGCAATGGTAAATATATTTCATAATGACTTTTGTTTTAAGTTTTTAATTGTAAATTTCTTATACAGTTGGAGCACAAATCACGGAACATACTGCCTAACAACATACAAAGCCATGGTGGGCAAACACTAAACAAAGAGAGAAACCAATTCGTTGAAGCAGGCGATCTGACTCTTCTTTTTGAGACCATTTTTGATTCAAGAGCATAACTAGAAACTATCTCAATATTTTATTTTGGATTTTCATTGGATAATTTTAGATTTTAATGTTTTTATTTTTTTAGTTTGAGTTGTGATAGTGATTGAATTTTATATCCTTAGATAAGAATTAGTTTAGTATTTGGATTAGTATTTGAGTTCAATTAGGATTTGTTTTAGGATGTTTATCTTTATCTCTTTAGATTCCTAGAAGCTCTATATAAAGCTCCAGATGATTTATTTTGCAATGAGACTATCAGACGATTATTGAATAATAATTCAGTGATTATTCATGCAAAGTTTGCATTGCGTTTGGTGGTGAATCCGAACAACCTTAGGTGGTGAAGCCTAAGGTTTACGGTGGGATTAATCTAGGTGGGAAGCCTAGGTTGTCCTGCATCAACTTTGGTATCAAAGCTCAATTTGATCTATCAATTTTTTAGCAACCACAAAAAATATGTCGTTCTTTCAACCACTGCTTCTAAACCCATACATCCAGCAACTCCTACATCCCAAATTCATTTTCAATCCAACAGTACAAACCAGATCCAGAAAACCTGAAACGCACACCATCAGACTAGAAAAGTTCCAACAGACAAGCATTTTGCACAGCCCGATCAGCCCATCAAGTATTCTTGAATTTTCAGCAGTGCCAGCCCATGCTTATCAAGTCCAGTAACAGCCCAGGTCAAACACTTGTTCCAGCCGTGCGAATCGTGCCCCACTTAAAGATTAGTATGGAGCACCAGCCAAAGCCCAAGTTAGCAAGCCAATGTTCATTTCAAATTGTTGAGAATCTATTCCAATGAATCATGGTAGTCTTAGAAGCACCAATATTTGATGGACGTCCAAATCCATGGACCCTCATCAATTAGCTAGATGAGATGGATCAATTCTTTGATCAAATATGTTTGCCAGATGCTAATAAGGTTAGGTTTGCTAGGATGAAATTGATAAGTAGAGTTAGAGACTTTTGGTGTAGTATTGAGAATCATCGTAAAGGAAGAAGCAAGCCTGCCATAATTTATTGGAATGAAATGAAACAAATACTTATAAAGAAATATGTTCCCCAATCCTATCAAGAGAATTATCAACCTTAATCCTCTCATGGAAATTTTCTACATCACATAGACAATATTTTGCAAGAAAACACCTCATCCATCCGTCAAGACTTCACTAAAGACTTAAGAAATATAATAAAGGTTTTGCTAGACTCTTCTACTTTAAAAAAGGATGCTCAGGTTCCACCAAAGACTAATGTTGAAATAGAGGTACAAGTGCTAATAGATGATGTTTCAACATTCGTGCAGCAAGAACCTATTGTAGAGTCTACACAAGAAGAGAAATTTCAACAAGTGAGTGAAGATTTAGAGGGTGCACTTGATTTGAAAGTTGATTTTGATGAAAGTGCTACTATTCAGTCCTTCATGATCCATGACGATCTACAGGTTGATGAAGTCCAAAACGTTGATATTATGGTACAAGATAAGATTGTGCCAGTTCCACGCATTGATTTTGTGTTTCTAGAGGAGTTTCATGGTGTTGTGGAATTGAAGGTTATTTGACTCTCAGTGCTTCCTAGGGTGATTCTAAAGGAAGTATTAAGCGCTAGAGTCCTAATTCTTCAACACTACAAAACTAGGTTGAGTTTTCTCAAACCAGGGGAGTATGATGCAAGAGCATAACCAGAAACTATCTCAATATTTTATTTTGGATTTTCATTGGATAATTTTAGATTTTAATGTTTTTATTTATTTAGTTTGAGTTGTGATAGGGATGGAATTTCATATCCTTAGATAAGGATTAGGTTGGATTAGTATTTGAGTTCGATTAGGATTTGTTTTAGAATGTTTATCTTTATCTCTTGAGATTCTTGGAAGCTCTATATAAAGCTCTAAATGATTTATTTTGTAGTGAGACTATCCGACAATTATTAATATTATTCAGTGATTACTCATGAAAAGTTTACATTGCATTTGGTAGTGAATCCAAACAATCTTAGGTGGTGAAGCCTAAGGTTTATTGTGGGATTAATCTAGGTGGGAAGCCTAGGTTGTCTTGCATCAATATTCTTAACTTAGTGCAGTATAGAGGCATAACAATTGGTTTTTGGTGGAGAGAAAGAGAATCAAAAGCATAGTAAAGCATGGTTGTAGCTTTGTGGGAGTAAGGCGCAATTGTGGGTGTAGCATATGTTAGGCAGTCCTCAAATGGTAGCCAAGAAGGTGAAGATGAAAAAAAAATAAGTCCAATGTGACACAAGAGGAGGAAAGCTCCATCAATGCTTGGACATTGTTTTTAGGTAAGTATAGATTCTAGGCAAGGGGAACAACTGATGAGCTATTATTTGTCACTCAAAGTTATGCCTTATACAAGAATATTGACCCAAGGAAATGTGAAGATTTTAGTTTTTGGGATTATTCCAAAAAACCAGTTCATGCTCCTAACCACATGCTTTTCAATGAAATTTGTGGCAGCTTAAGTTCTTGTTGATTCAAAGATGCTTAATTAGATTCAAAGATGCTTAATTAGTTATTTAAAACTCAACTTCTGACATTTGTCTCAAATACTGTGAATGCTATGAATATATGTTCTCTTTTCCTTCTACTGAATTTCTTATTCTGCAAAGCGTGGTACATTTCTAGCATTATTCTTGTAGATATTGTAGCATAGTTTCACTGGAGTTTAGGTGTGGAGTAATGGATCATTTTCTTAGATTTGTGCCACCTCTATTGCCCATAGCAACATGATGTGGTTAGTTGTTGTAGTTTCTTTTTGTCTGTTAATATTGTAATAATCAATATTATATTACACCCATAACCTAGCAAGCTCATTGTACATCTCAACATTGATCTCCAGAAATGAATTCCTATTCTACTGATATAATAGGTCGATCCTGCATTGTCTACTTGATAACAAGCTGTTTTGTAATTTAAAAAACAGCCAGGGAGGCAATGTATGACTGTTCTGCAAATTTGATTCAAACTTCTTGATTTTATATGATAATTTTATTAAACTAGTGGCATGTTTGATGTACAGCTGCTGTTCTAAGGGTTATGTATAGCAGTTTAAATTCTCCTAATCAGCTAACCCAGTGGAGTTCATCTGGTGGCGATCCATGTGGGCAGTCTTGGAAAGGCGTTACTTGCTCAGGCACACAAGTCACAGCAATGTGATTCTTTATTTCCCATTACATACCTTGATATATTTTGTCCACGGGCATCAATATGAGCATTAATCCTTTTATTCATACTCTGTTATAATTTATTATTTTTTGTTTCAGTAAATTATCTGGGCTTGGACTTTCTGGATCAATGGGGTACAGTCTCGACAGTTTGAAATCATTAACGAACCTGTAAGATGAGAGGTCCTATATGTCATAATGATCCATTCTTTTCTTTACTTTATTGATTTGGTGATTTAAAAAATTTGGCAGAGACATGAGCAATAATAATCTTGGAGGCGGGATACCTTACCAACTTCCTCCAAATCTGCAGCAACTGTATGCTTCATGTTTACTTGTTTCCTATTATTTTGTGTTCTTTTTCCCATTAAATTTTTGGTGACTTCTACTTTTATTTACTTTTTCCCATAAGTTTTTTGGTGACTTATATCTCTATTGTTTTGTATGCAGGAATCTTGCTTATAATAACTTTAATGGACAACTCCCCTATTCTATATCCCTGATGACTTCTCTTAATTACCTGTGGGTGATTTCATCTTATTCATTGCCTATTGCTACTTTTCCAAACATTCAAACTAACATTTTTTTTTTACTTTCTTTTTGGGAGCACAGAAACGTCGCTCACAACCAACTTCAGAACCAACTGCCTGATATGTTTGGAAATGGAAAACTTACTTCTCTCACCACAATGTGAGATCTCCCCTCTCTTGAATGAAATCAAAAACTAGTCTTGATGTCTTTCCACTTTGGCTTAACTGAAGATTTCAAAGCAAATTCCCTCTCTCTCTCAACTTCAAATTGCAAGTGGCAGCATTTTTTTTAAAGAAAAAAATGTACATGCATTCAGTAAAATAGTTTTTAGAAGACTTTATTTTTTGCTAAAAAATTTTAATATTATAATTTTGATCAAATTCTTGGGGCTATCTATCATTTCTTCATTGAATCTTTTAATTTTTATATTTTTCTTTATGAACTCCACTCACCTCCTCAGTTATCATGATGGGATATTGTAAAAAAATATTTCAGATTGATTTTTCCTGAAGGAGCAAGTGACAATCTCTATTGCTTTCTGCAGGGATCTCTCTTTCAATTCTTTGTCAGGTGACCTCCCAGAGGGTCTTAGCTCCCTATCAAGTATGACTTCAATGTAAGTGTTGAAACATTTATCTACCCTTTTACAAGTGCTTGGTAAATTGTGTTGACCCTTCCACTGTCATCTTATCTATCTTTAAACAGGTATTTGCAAAACAACCAGTTCACAGGCACCATTAATGTCCTTGCTAATCTTCCCCTGGAAAATCTGTGAGTAATTAAAATATAAGTTCAGCTTAGTTAGGAAACTAATATAATTCTCTTTCCTTTGAGAATCTGGTATTTCATCCTTATAAAGTATGTATTTTTGTGCTTCGTAGGAATGTTCAAAATAATCATTTCACTGGCTGGATTCCTCAACAGTTGACAGGCATTAATCTGCAGTAAGCATCTGATAGTATTATCAATTATCATAACAATTCTTCATTTGAAAAATAAGTTCTTAGATTTTCAATTGGAACAATCCTTACAACAGGAAGGATGGCAACTCATGGAGCTCAGGTCCTGCACCCCCACCTCCACCTGGTACACCTCCAGCAAGCAGAACTAATCCAAATCACAAATCCAGTGGCAAAAACAGCCCATCAGATGCAGGTGGAGGTGGCAACAACTCAGGAATAGGGGGTGGTGGCATAGCAGGAATAGTGATATCCATCTTTGTTGTTGGGGGAATAGTTGCATTTTTTTTAATGAAGAAGAGAAAATCCAGGAGGTCGTTGTCAGATATTGAAAAGCTTGATAATCAGCCCTTCACTGTTCTTGCCTCAAATGAAGTGCAAGGTTAGATCTGCATCATACATTGTAGTTAAGCATCATTAGGAATTCACTCCAGTCATTTGCTTCAGTTTTCCCTTTATGCTGTCGTGATAGGTTGATTGATGGTGTATACAATTTTGTGTCTTTCCTAATTGGAAATGGAGAGATGTTTCTGTTACTCCCCACCATCCCATTTTGTCTTTTCTTATTTCTTTTTCAGTATTTCCCATATAGATGTTTACTTTGAAGATGACTTTCCTAAATTATCCTCACTCGGTTTGAAGTGGAAATGAATAAGAGGTGACCTAGGACTATATTAGAGGGGAAGTTTTTAACAGTAATGGTTTTCATATGAATTTATTAAATGGTTTCCCCTTAAAATATGAGTTTAAGATGGACAAACAAAATGGGATATAGGTATTGTTATTTGTGGTTAACTCCTGTACTGTTTAATCAGATTTCTTTTTTAAAACACACACACACACACACACAGAGTCTTATACTGTTTTACTTGTGCCTACTGCCATGTTTAGAATTAATTATCTGTTGCAAATAATTTGACAGAAAATAGACATTAAAAATTGATACATAGTGCAAAAGGGCACAAGGCTACCTCTTCTACAAGGTTTGATAAAAAGATGGTTGGTGGGCAGCTGTATTCCCAATTTTGGAGAGGCTGATTCCCATACTCAAACTCACAACAAATCACTTGGGTGAAGAGCACTTGCCATCACACTAAGATCCAACCTCTAACTTGTATTGCTGAACTGATATTATTAAAATGAACTAACATTAGCCTATAGAATTCAGCAATACCAATTAGACCAGAAAAAAACTATTTGATGTTGGAGCAGGACTACATTCAATGGAAAATTTGGAGAATATGATTTAATTGAAAATAAAGGATAAGATGATAAGTCCTAGAAATTAGCACCTCGGATTTGCTTGAAATAAGCACCAAATTTGATAGGAACCCAGGAATCAGCACCTAGGTTTGCTTGCAATCAGTACCATGCACTGTAAGAAAACCTCCACTCCAGATTTTATAAACATGTAATCAAATGCTTACAATACCACATTTTGGGGCCTTTGAATACGACTCTCAAATCACATCAAAGAAGGAATGGAAATAGATTTCTAATCTAACAAGGAAAGAAAATAACTTTTAATCAATTACAATAAATGAAAAAAAATAAGAGAATAAAATCATTAAAATGTCTTGACATCCTTCAGCATCAATCATGATCAATCAACAAAAGCAATCATCATTACTAGAGTAGAGCATATTTGGTGTCCACACCAGATGTATTCATAATTTTTGGCGTATCTTTTGTACACTTCCTGTGTACATCGTTGTGCCTCTATTGCACTTTTAATAATAAGATCATTTACTTATTGAAGGGGAAAAATAACCATATCAGATGTATATGCTAGCTTGTTTCTTGCTTAAACCTATTCAGACTTGGCTAAAATAAAAAAATCTCTTGCCAATCAGGTAAATATACTTCACTAATCTGGTCTATATTATCAACAACATTGCTATTATTCTGGCTTTTAACCTTCAAGAAAATCTGCTTCAATGGCTTTGGTCTTTATCTTCATCTGATTTTAATACTCATTTATTGTCTTTAACATTGTATTGCAGAAATGAAGTCTATACAAACTTCATCCACAATTAACATGAAGGCTTTTGATACTACTGCATCAATAAATCTTAGACCACCACCCATCGATCGTCACAAATCATTTGATGAGGATGATTTCTCAAAGAAGCCCACTGTTGTCAAGAAAGCTAATCCAGCTCCTATAAATGTGACATCATACTCGGTAGCAGACCTGCAGATGGCCACTGGCAGCTTCAGTGTTGAAAACCTTCTTGGTGGGGGGTCTCTTGGACGAGTTTATCGAGCTCAATTTGATGATGGGAAGGTATGCTTCCTGCCTACTAATTTCATTTTCCATGTCCATGGTTTTGTGTCACATCATTTTATATTGACATTATATTTCAAGCTGAGAAGTTCTAGTTTGTCATTATGATGTTACTGATCTCTGCTTGTTACTTTTCACAATATTAAAGGTTCTTGCTGTGAAAAAAATCGATTCATCTGCCCTTCCCAGTGAATTGTCAGAAGAATTCACAGAGATGGTTTCAAACATCTCCCATTTGCATCATCCAAATGTCACAGAGTTAGTTGGTTATTGTTCGGAGCATGGACAGCACCTGCTAGTCTACGAGTTCCATAAAAATGGCTCACTGCATGAATTCTTGCATCTGTCTGATGATTACAGCAAGCCATTGACTTGGAACTCCCGTGTCAAGATTGCTTTGGGAACTGCACGTGCACTAGAGTAAGTTAATAGTGGATTATAGGCAAAATTATCCTGATTTCTGTTAAAACAAAAGAAAATAGATTTACATGATTTCTTTTGTTCCTTAGTCTTACTATCATATGTCCCCTCCCCCCCTTCCTTCCTTTCTATCTTTCTTCTATTCTTTTAATATCAACTGGGATTGGGATTTTATTGCTTTAGTTATAGATGGAAAAAGGAAACAATATTTGATATTGAACTTAGTTTAGTTCAGTGTTGTGAGTACTAGTGCCTCTACCAACCTTGACAATTTTTCAAAAGTACATCAAGTTGCCTTTTCATCAAGTTTTCTTGTGCGGCTATAACTCATGATGGAATAAAAATTTTGTTGCAAGAAACTCCTAGATTTCTCTCCCCAAAAGTTGCTTATGGGACAGTTTCATTAACTGAAAAACCATCACTTATTTTTCTGCCCAATGAACCAGGTCAGATCATTTATTGTTACAATTACTAAGTATGTTGATGACCCACAATTCTTGGGGACTTCTTGGGTGACATATATTTGTATGATGTTTAGGAGTGTCATATTTATATTCCTTCGAAATACTAGTTTAATTTAATATTGCGGGAGTCAGGTATCCCGCTTCCACTGGATTAAAGATACAAACAGAATATATATAGCCAATTGTATGTGCATTTTTGTTAAAATGTAGGGCCAGAATCTAAAAACTGCGCCGTGTGAAGTTCAATTTGTTAACTTTGCCATACAGAAAAGGGCAACCAAGATTTTTATTGGAACATAGTACTTCTCTCTATTATCCTTGTAAATGGGTTGCCTGATTCTCAAAAAGAAACTGTTCAGGTATCTGCATGAGGTTTGCTCTCCATCAGTAGTTCACAAAAATATCAAGTCAGCCAACATATTACTGGATGCAGAACTCAATCCTCACCTTTCAGACTGTGGCCTGGCAAGCCTTGTCCCAAATGCAGATCAGGTAAATTTTGAGCCTTTTAAGTTTACTAGTTGATAACATCATTCAGTGTGAAGAATTTGATATCCTGGCAGCATTAGACAATTCCAGTCAAACTTCTCATGATCGGACTTTTCCAAGCAAAAGAGACTTATGCCACCAAGCAAAAAAACTTCTCAAGATGGGGGTCTGCTCTATTTGCTTCTATATTTCTTTACTCTTGTTAAGTCACCACTTATATAATCCATCTAATTGAAATTTTTATTGGTGTTGATGACATGCTACTATATCTGAGAAGTTAATTCTGGATGTTGTAGCAGACTTTGAGATGGTTCAGAGCTTTCCAGTTCTTGATCTTTCCAACCATATCTACTGTACAAAAACTCCATAATACAAGTGCAACAAATTATAAATAATTAATTAATTGTTTCTCAGGAATGTATTTAAATGTTATTCAATCCTGGGTCATTCCAGTTAATGTAGATTGAGAACAATTGATTGTAATTGGTGGGAGGAAGAAAAACTAAAGTCTTTGTTGATCTATATTTTTGCATGCCTTTTGCATGATCACTTTAGTTTGAGTACTTAAGTTGATAATCAATTTTGGGAAAAGTGCTAAAATGTATTTCATTTTTACGTTTGCAGGCATTGAACCATGATGCAGGATCTGGATACAGTGCACCTGAGGTTGCCATGTCTGGTCAGTATACTCTAAAGAGTGATGTATACAGTTTTGGAGTGGTAATGTTGGAGCTTCTTAGTGGGCGTCAACCATTTGATAGGTAAATCATTGAGATACCAATAATGTCATTATCTGATAAATATAATAGTACATATTTCTTAAGATTATAGAAAATTTGGGATAATTAGCCATCTTTACTATTTTTATATGAATATTCTTTGACAGTTCAAGGCCAAGATCTGAGCAATCCTTGGTTCGATGGGCAACACCTCAGCTCCATGATATTGACGCTCTTGGCAAGATGGTTGATCCAGCGCTCCAAGGGCTCTACCCAGTTAAATCACTCTCCCGGTTTGCTGATGTCATTGCTCTTTGCGTCCAGGTAATGCATAAAATAAAATATGGAGCTGAAAGTTAAAAGCTTAGTAGAGCCAGAATTACAACGCATATTCTGCATTATTTGTTGTTAGGATTTACTATATACTATAACTGTATAAGGAAACAATATATGAATTGTAGTTTTTTTTCTACTGATGTTAAATTTCTTGTCCTCATTTTCTTTGTCTGGGGCAGCCGGAGCCTGAGTTTCGACCACCTATGTCAGAAGTTGTTCAAGCGCTGGTTCGGTTAGTGCAGCGAGCTAACATGAGTAAGAGAACAATTGGAAACGATCAAGGAGCATCCCAGAGAGGTGACAAGCCAGACACTAATGAGTGAATCCATGCTTCAAATGGCTGCAAAATTCTTGTTTGATTAAACAGATCAGAAAAGCAAAAAAAAATCACGTGGTTTGTCTTTATTTTTTTCTTCTTCTTCTTCTTCCTGTTTACTCCCTAGATATAGCTTATCCTTCTGAGTTATTTTGCTTTTCCTGTATTATTTGAAACTATAAGTAGAAGCTTGGTGCAATCTGTTGTTGATATTACATGATATCATTGCCCAAAAATGGTATTGAACTGGGAGCTGTGCACTGGTATAACCTTTCATTGCAATGGGTTCTGAACTAATATGAGGCTTAACTCAAATAAGATATTTATTTATTTATTTATTTAGACTGATTGTATTTTATAAGATGATTTCACAATGCAGATATCTTGTTGACTCTGGTTCTTGTACTCCATATTGTTGAAAGATCCCCCCCATCTCATCAGTGAGATCTAAAATGAAATGGAACTTCCTACAAAAGTATTAATTACCAATGTACTTTACAAACATGTATGTAAGCAAAACCTAAGCAAAAGTAGTTTTTCCGTATCAACTACAACTAGCAGTTCCTTTTAAGTGCAGGACATTATCTTTGCGGACCAGCAACACTGGAAAGTAGTCAAACTGAACAAAGCATGCAATTATATTAGATTAATAGCCTTATTACTTCCATTTTTTTCTTTTTTCTTTTTTAAAGAATTAAAAGATTATTGGCAACGAAAAATCATAATATTGAGAAAAAAATTTGACCTCGACTTCTGCTTTAATACAAGAGTATTCAAGCATACCGAGTTATATATCACTAGCTCACTTACCAACATTTTATTAGGCCCAAGCTTCTTTAATCATGCAAAATTATATATTTCAATAACTTCATGATTTTCAAAAAATTATTAATTATGAAGTACTTAAAACATATTAAAAAAAACATAAAACCAATTAAATATGTGTGCAAAGAACAAATGCCTCGAATTTGATGTAGTGGAAAAAAATGTATATATAGAGAGAGTTGGGTTTAAGGTGTCAAACTAATATTATACTACTTAATAACTTGTTATATGATTTATATTTTGAAAAACACACTGTTAAATTACATGTTTTATATATTTTTAACATGTATACTAATTTTTATGTCACTCAGATATTACTTAAACTCAATTTATAAACTCGTCATTTATGCATTATTTAAAACAGTATTATTTACATTCAATCTCATTTTTTTTTGGTAGGGTCTGAACTTTGTTTCCTCGATACCTTGTGGATGCAAGGGGGGTGGGGGGCACCTAATTTTTGCAATGGCCTAGGAACCATATATATAACATCCTCTCAAGGAAAGACCTTTTGATCTTACTATCAGAGATATAGATTCGGAGCTAAGATACGTTCTTGGGAAAGTGTTAGGCATCCAAAACCACCCAATCTTAAGGTTGGCTTTCCATTATTGTGTCTTATGTCTTAACCCTATTAAAGACATACTCAATACTTATATCTAACTCACATACACACAATAATATATATCTAACAATTAACGTGGCATTAAACATCCCTAACCATACATCTATCATGGCACACCCTAGCATTCATCTAGCATACATGTCAACCAACCTATAATTCATCTATCATACTTCTCATCACACCATATTACATCATTCAAGACAGCAGCATGTGAATCATTGAAATCAAGGTCGAAACAAGACAAATCATGTTATCACCCAAAGCATTAAGAACACAAACATAACATCAAACCTAAGCAAGATCATATCACAAATGTATGTACATTATGAATGCATGACTTACCTCACTTACCTTGCAACAACTCAGCACCTATGACATTATGCATAAGCATGTGAATGTGTGTTCATAGCATCAAAATAAAACAATGTAAAATAAACCCTAATTTAAAATATGAGTCATAACAAATATGACCTTCATCCTCTAATTGGTCAATTCTATTTCTTCGAAACCTATGAGTGGCCTGACTATGAAAATAATGAGTTTTTTTTTTATCCCCCTCATGTAACCATAGGGCATGAGAACGTTGTTTCCACCTTTTTTTCTTCCTTGGCCAAAAGTCAACTAATCTCTTTCTTTAATCTCTGAACTTGAGCCATGCTTCCTCCTGAATGGCAGCATCTTCAGCTCTTCTTAATTGTTCCTTCTTTTCTTTCAATGCTCGAGTAACATTGCCAAAATTAACACGACTCCACCGCTTCAAATTTTTCTGGCATCTCATCAATTTCCCCTCCACTCTTGCCATTGGACAACCTGGAAACTCATGCAACCAAGCATCTTCAATTGCTTCACGGCAACCCTCATCATCCATCCACATATGTTTAAACCTCCATGGTTTCTGGCGCTTCTTTGGAATACCAGCAAGAAGGATCAATACTGGTTTATGGTCAAACGTTTCACTCTCCAAATTAACAACCTTGGTAGCTAGAAAAAAGGAAAGTCAATCTACTGTAGCCACTACTCTATCCAACCTTTCCCAAGCCGTGTGTCCCTCTCTATGGCCATTGCACCAAGTGAACTTAACCCCCTTCAAAACCCGAATCCTGAAAACCACATTCATCTAACATACCTTTAAATTCTTGCATTTGCCAATCCGGTCTCAGTCTACCCCCAAGCTTCTCATGAGCCCTTGTAATTTCATTGGAATCTCTCCCGACAACAAAGGAATGGAGTGCTTCACTGTCAACCTTCTCAAAGTCGCCCAAGACACATGGTGATTATTTGTATCGGGTTTCCCATAAAACCCAGTAAACCTCCATTCATCTTCCTTACCCTTATTGACACTTGCATCTATATGATTAGGTGAATAAGTATCCACCGCAAAATCCACTTCCTTCTTCCAAAAAATAGCAACACCTTCCCCTCTGCCATCCCTTAAAAATTCTAGCATCCCTCCAAAATTGAATTTATCATGAATCTTTGTCAGCCTAACTTTGTCCAGCCATGTCTCAGCCACAAACACCACAAACACAACTAAGGGACCTTGTGCACGTATTATATCACTGAGCTCTTGTTCTGTCTGAGGGTTCCTAAACTCCCGACATTTCCAGCATACGAGATTTATTGGTACTGACAAGGCTGATAATAAGACTCCACCACTGAAAAATATTATTCTGATCAGTGTACAAAACCATTCTTCTTTTATTTCGGACTTCCATTGATCACGTCCTCACAGCTATTTCGGACTTCCATTTCCTGAATGAGACCTTGCATCACGCCTAATGTTTCTTTTTGAATTAAGTCGCCATTAACTTCCCCCTCAAAATCCACAATCTCCATATCTTGATGCTGAACCACCGGAGTAGCAGCATTCAAATCCATAGCCACCATCGGCGAAGAATTCCTCCTCCCATGCTGACCGGAACTCGGACCACCCTTCTTCCTAGATTCATAGAAACCTAGCACTTTCACAACTGACCTCTATGATTTTGTAAAAGGAAGGGCACAAATCCAAGCTCCATATTCTTGGTTTTCCTTTGCGAGCATTCCCTCACTCTCTAGCCACTGATCACAATCTCTATCGACGTAGTTCAGGCAACCACACCAATAGCATAAATTGTGTAATCTCTCATACTTGAAAGACACCCATCCTTTCTCCCCATGTTCTAGAGGAAAAATTCGACTACGGCTTAGGAGGATAGTAACATCTAGAGTAACTCTCAAAACTACCCTTATCCATCTCACTGTCCTCTGTATCCTTGTTAACCACACCGATAACTTCACACAGTTCCTCAGCCACCTCTTGACTCATAAAACGAATCGGAATATCATGGACTTGCACCCATACAGCAACCTTATCAAATTTTTTCCTCGATACCTTGTAGATGCAAGGGGGGTGGGGGGGCACCTAATTTTTGCAATGGCTTAAGAACCATATATATAACATCTTCTCAAGAAAAGACCTTTTGATCTTACTATCAGAGATATGAATTCGGAGTTAAGATACGTTTTTGGGAAAGTGTTAGGCATCCAAAACCACCCAATCTTAAGGTTGGCTTTCCATTATTGTGTCTTATGTCTTAACCCTATTAAAGACATACTCAATACTTATATCTAACTCACATACACACAATAATATACATCTAACAATTAACGTGGCATTAAACATCCCTAACCATACATCTATCATGGCACACCCTAGCATTCATCTAGCATACATGTCAACCAACCTATCATTCATCTATCATACTTCTCATCACACCATATTACATCATTCAAGACAGCAGCATGTGAATCATTGAAATCAAGGTAGAAACAAGACAAATCATGTTATCACCCAAAGCATTAAGAACACAAACATAACATCAAACCTAAGCAAGATCATATCACAAATGTATGTACATTATGAATGCATGACTTACCTCACTTACCTTGCAACAAATCAGCACCTATGACATTATGCATAAGCATGTGAATGTGTGTTCATAGCATCAAAATAAAACAATGTAAAATAAACCCTAATTTAAAATATGAGTCATAACAAATATGACCTTCATCCTCTAATTGGTCAATTCTATTTCTTCGAAACCTATGAGTGGCCTGACTATGAAAATAATGAGTTTTTTTTTTATCCCCCTCATGTAACCATAGGGCATGAGAACGTTGTTTCCACCTTTTTTTCTTCCTTGGCCAAAAGTCAACTAATCTCTTTCTTTAATCTCTGAACTTGAGCCATGCTTCCTCCTGAATGGCAGCATCTTCAGCTCTTCTTAATTGTTCCTTCTTTTCTTTCAATGCTCGAGTAACATTGCCAAAATTAACACGACTCCACCGCTTCAAATTTTTCTGGCATCTCATCAATTTCCCCTCCACTCTTGCCATTGGACAACCTGGAAACTCATGCAACCAAGCATCTTCAATTGCTTCACGGCAACCCTCATCATCCATCCACATATGTTTAAACCTCCATGGTTTCTGGCGCTTCTTTGGAATACCAGCAAGAAGGATCAATACTGGTTTATGGTCAAACGTTTCACTCTCCAAATTAACAACCTTGGTAGCTAGAAAAAAGGAAAGTCAATCTACTGTAGCCACTACTCTATCCAACCTTTCCCAAACCGTGTGTCCCTCTCTATGGCCATTGCACCAAGTGAACTTAACCCCCTTCAAAACCCGAATCATGAAAATCACATTCATCTAACATATCTTTAAATTCTTGCATTTGCCAATCCGGTCTCAGTCTACCCCCAAGCTTCTCATGAGCCCTTGTAATTTCATTGGAATCTCTCCCGGCAACCAAGGAATGGAGTGCTTCACTGTCAACCTTCTCAAAGTCGCCCAAGACACATGGTGATTATTTGTATCGGGTTTCCCATAAAACCCTGTAAACCTCCATTCATCTTCCTTACCCTTATTGACAATTGCATCTATATGATTAGGTGAATAAGTATCCACCGCAAAATCCACTTCCTTCTTCCAAAAAATAGCAACACCTCCCCCTCTGCCATCCCTTAAAAATTCTAGCATTCCTCCAAAATTGAATTTATCATGAATCTTTGTCAGCCTAACTTTGTCCAGCCATGTCTCAGCCACAAACACAACTAAGGGACCTTGTGCACGTATTATATCTCTGAGCTCTTGTTCTGTCTGAGGGTTCCTAAACCCCCGACAGTTCCAGCATAAGAGATTTATTGGTACTGACAAGGCTGATAATAAGCCTCCACCACTGAAAAATATTTTTCTGATCAGCGTACAAAACCATTCTTCTTTTATTAGGTAACACACAATCATCTGTTTCCGAAGACAACCATTTGGAAAGAGAGATCTCAACCCTCGCCTCATCCACAACTGTGATATATCCCTCGAAATTTTCTTCCACTTCTTTCCTGGCACTATAGTATTTTTTTTCTTTTTTCTTCTCCACAATTAGGAGAATAGAGGTGGTCACGTGCTCACTTGCATTGCAACTATCCAAGACGCTTGAGGGAGATTTAGATGTCCCACTTGTGGTCACGTCCTCACAGCTATTTCGGACTTCATTTCCTGAATGAGATCTTGCATCACGCCTAATGTTTCTTTTTGAATTAAGTCGCCATTAACTTCCCCCTCAAAATCCACAATCTCCATATCTTGATGCTGAACCACCGGAGTAGCAGCATTCAAATCCATAGCCACCATCGGCGAAGAATTCCTCCTCCCATGCTGACCAGAACTCGGACCACCCTTCTTCCTAGATTCATAGAAACCTAGCACTTTCACAACTGACCTCTATGATTTTGTAAAAGGAAGGGCACAAATCCAAGCTCCATATTCTTGGTTTTCCTTTGCTAGCATTCCCTCACTCTCTAGCCACTGATCACAATCTCTATCGACGTAGTTCAGGCAACCACACCAATAGCATAAATTGTGTAATCTCTCATACTTGAAAGACACCCATCCTTTCTCCCCATGTTCTAGAGAAAAAATTCGACCACGGCTTAGGAGGATAGTAACATCTAGAGTAACTCTCAAAACTACCCTTATCCATCTCACTGTCCTCTGTATCCTTGTTAACCACACCGATAACTTCACACAGTTCCTCAGCCACCTCTTGACTCATAAAACGAATCGGAATATCATGGACTTGCACCCATACAGCAACCTTATCAAATTTAAAGTCGCGAATTAGGGTATCCTTCTCTTATCGTTGGAGCACAACTAAATGCTTATCGAAAATCCAGCTCATTTGCTAGAATCCTCTCCACCTCTTCTTTGTTGTCAAACACGATTAATAAAACATGATCCCCAGTGTTTCGAACCTCAAACCCCTTAAAGGACCTCCATAATGGATTAAAAGTCTTAACAATAGCATCGACATTCAGAGCTTTCTTCATAAAAAACTTGGCCGCTAGAATGAACTCAGCACCTGACTTTTCCTCTGCCAAACATAAACCACCACCGTCCCTATCGTTCAAAGAAAGTTTGCTCCAATGCCTCATTAGACTATCCATATTTTAAAAAAAAAAAGTGTTTCCCAAACCCCAAAAAGAAAAAACCACCAAAACCTACCGACAACGTTGTTATCTGAGGGACAATAAAATCCTTACTTGAAGGAAATGACTATTCTACAAGCTAAGAGAACTCCGTGGGTGCCCCAGGAGACTTTCTTAGCAACAGAGAAACCCCTACTCACCTTGCGATCTCAAATTCAAATCTTTGTTGTTTCTTAAATTGAATTTATGACCTGATGCAAGAAAAACCGTTTTACTCGGTGACCCAATTTCTAAGTTATGGTAAGGCCATATCGCACTATAATATTGTTGATGTGATTGAGAAGCAATTAAAAAAAAAATCGACTGCTAAATTGGTAGTCTGGAAGACTAGACGATCAATGGATGTAGTTTTTTGGCGAAACATAAAAGCATTTTGTATAAGTATATTCTCAAACCTCTAATTAAAAAATAAAGAAAAGTTGAAGACTAATGTCCATATAATAAAGGATTTAAATTTATTTCAATAAGCAATAATAAATATACGTGTTTGAGTGTTATTATTGTTACTCCACATAAAATCACTTTGATATATCTCAATGCAAGGACGGAGCCAAAGATTAGAGTTAGGGTTGTTGGTTGTATGTAGTGACTTCAGCCTCCGACTTTGTTGCTGCTCAGCCACTGAGGATTTTTTTTTTTTTTTTTTTTTTTTGATGTGTGCACTTCTGGTTAAGAAAAAAATTATTTTGTTTAAAATTTTTTAAAGGGTCGGGTTGTTTGTTTTGGGCAAAATTGGTTGATTATGCTTAATTTTTTTTAGTTTTACTATTGGTAATTTTTGTTGTTGGACTAATTTTTTTGGGCTTGTATATTTTGTTTTAAATTTTAGATCTATAAATTTTTTAATAGTCTTTAAAATGAGGAAAATACTAGATCTACAAACTTTTATACAAATTGCTAATGTGATGAGTGGTTATTGGTAAGTAAAAAAATATGTAAGTGGTAGGCTCAAATGCGAACCAATAAGAATTTGCTGCCTTAACAATTTGTAAAAATGTTGTAGAAGAATTTGTGACTATAAAAGTACTCTTAAAAGAATCAATGATTTTGTTAAGAGAGCAAAAGTGTAATTTTTAAAACAAAATTGCTAAAATTAGTACTCATATGTATGATAATATTTTTATTAAAAAAAAAAAAATTGGGGTGGGGGAGTATTGCCCCCCAAGTACAACCATGGCTCCGTCCATGTGTCATTGTATATGTTTTACTCTTTAGTTTAAACCTAATGTAGTTTTTTTTTTTTTTTTTTTTTTTCATTTGGTTATAAAAAATAATCATTTTTTAAAATATTGATGAAAAATTAAGTATTCATTAATAAATAAATAAAAACAATACGTAATACATTTTTGCTTCATCAAGTTACCAAATAAGCACTATTGAATATTGATCCTTATGTTAACTATGGCTAGTTTACTCACTTATGTGACAAATGGAGCAATGTTATTAGGAGTAATTATTGTGTAGTCTGGGAGCATTGCTCCCTCCTCTCACATGACGTGGAGAAAGTATACTGTGTTTCAATATTATCAGGTCAACAACTTATTTGGTGTTTCACATCCAATAGATGATTGACAACTATTAAAAAAAAGCCATTGCAACTTTGCCAACACAAACCAAAAGACAAATTTTCCCTTAAAATTTTTCAAATCCCTGCCACTTTCTCTCTCTCCTTCTTCTCCTTCAAATCTTTCCCCCAAAATTACTCTTCCCCAAATTTTTTTAAACAAAAGTTCTCTCTCTCTCTCTCTCTGTCTCTCTCTCTCTCTCTTCCCAAAATTTTTGAATTGAAGTTCTCTCTCTCTCAAAAACACTCCCTTCCTATGACTGCTGATACACCGTTTGCATGGAATTATATAATTATTTTGAGAAATTGTATAATGTATAATTTATTCTCTAAATTTTATTGTAAATAATTTTGTTCTCCCTAAAAATTAAACAATTTTTAAAAGTAATTTCTTTATCTCTATTTTTACAAATATATAATTTTATCAATTTTGGTATTTTTTATTGATTTTTTTTTTGAAGTGGTCCATATTCTTCTAACTGTTGTTATTATGCATTATATTTTCTTAATTTCTTTTAATACAACTAAAATTTTTAAGTTTCAAATTTATTGTTCAAATTCTCATTCTCTTAAAGAGATTATCATGATAATCAAATCTTATCATATAATTACAATATATATTAATCAAATAATTAATACTTTCAACCCAAACCTGTCTTTTCCCATTCTTAAGTAAGTACACCGAAATGGAATGAAATAGACTGAAGTGGACCAAATGGACCAAAATGGACTAAAGTGAACCGAAGTGGACCTAAGTAGATCTAATTGGATCGGAATGGACCGAGTAGACTAAATTGAATTGAATTGAACCGAATAGGACCGAACTGAACCGAATAGACCAAAATTGGACCAAAGTGTAGGAGTGGCAGTCTGAAACAATCAGGGGCTGGCTTTAAGCTTCTAGTCCAAAAGGTTCCCTCTCCCGCATTCAGTAGCTGATGTAGAAGCAGTAGCAGCTGGTAAAGCTCTAGCCTTCCTTCATGATATTGGCCTCTCCTCCATTATTCTTAAGGGAGACTTGGAAGTGGTCATCAAAGCCTTAAGAAGTGAAGATGACTTCTTTGCCTCTTTTGGTAACTATATTGTCGATGCCAAGTCCTTCCATACCTTTAGATGTATTGGTTTTTCTCACCATTCATGGATAAAGTAACTTTGTAGCTCACAACATAACTAGGCATGCGAGACATGTTGTAGATAGAGAATGATTGAATCAGTTCGTTTTTTTTTTTTTTAAACAATATTTACTGCAATTATCAACATCAAACAAACTTCCAAGAGAGTATTTGTCCCACAACAATATTTATGGAGTGGTTTGACTTGTGGATTAGATGATACTCCAAGGATCGCTTCACTGTGAGTGCACATCCAGATGTTTGTGACTAGAGTCTAGAGGATGGTTGTGGAGAGTGGAGACCAGTAGCTGTGAGAGGATGGAGGACAGCGTCACTTAGGCTTCACTGTGTGAGGACTGCATCGCTGTGATGGGAGGACAACACTAGTTTAGGGCTCACGTTTCATTCTAGGGTTCAGATTGAAATGATTCGGTTGTGAATCTGTTTCTACAAGTTTTGGTTTTTGTTGGGTTTTGGGTTTTCAGGCGGCAATACTGATACAGAATTTTTTAAGGCCTAAAAACGTGACAAGATAAGAGAAGAGAAAACCACAAAACTGACTCCTTGTGGCTGTGGGTTATAGACCAGATAGATGATAACACTTTCATTTAACACATTTGTACATTGGCAGACAAAGATACCTTGGACGGTTATGTAACATCAACTAAAAAACCTTGGTACTCACTTAAAATAAGTTATCATTTCTTACTTGACCAAATAAAGTTTGAAATCTTTCTCAAAAAAAGAAAAAAAAAAAATATATATATATATATATATAATATATATATATATGTATACAGGAAAACTGAATCTAACCATGGAGTGAATTCTCTCCACTTCAAGACCAATGGAGAGAGTTTTTGGATACCATTAGATTCGTGAAAATTAATTCTGAACACGGAATGGATAGTCTCCACTTAGAGACAAATTCAAAAAATCCTAATCTAGATTAAGCATAATAAACGAAGCATACAAGGAAAACAGAAAGATACCACTAGCTTTCAAATTCCTGGCAAGTTACAATGACAGCAAAGGAATAATCACTGAATAATGTTATAGCAGAGCATGGTTGATACACTTTCACTAGTTTACATGGAAAAACCCACAGATATAGAATTATTCTATAAGCTATGCAGCCAAATAATAAATGCTACAATCCGAGCAGAGGCAAGTCCAAGTTCAAATGAAAGAACCACATGGATATGGCTCATATCATGCCCAATTCGAAAGGCCTATAACTGCTTTCAAGGTTTTTCTTAGGAAGTGAAGCGGAGTGAAGCAAACAGCTGACTCAGTTGTAGACCATGTACTTGGGTGTTGCACTGAACTTCTGGTATCCCTTGATTACCTTGTTCACTGCATCGAGGAAGTCTTTCTCTGTCACAGTCTTTCTCCGTGCTCGGATGGCAAACATGCCAGCTTCTGTGCACACACTCCTTATATCGGCACCTGAGAGAGAAACTCGTGTCAGAAAATCAATGCACTAAGTACTAACATACCACTGGCATAGTGAGCAAATAACAAGCAACAGGGCCATTGAGGACTATGGGAAAACATCAAGGAAGGAGACAAGTTGAAATTAACCCTTCACCATCAAGGCATCAACAAGGGTTCTTACCAGTGGAATTTGGGCAAAGCCGAGCCAAAAGTTCAAATCGGATATCTCTTTCACAGTTCATCGTTCGCGTGTGGATCTTAAATATTTGTGTCCGACTCTCCATATCAGGAAGGCCAAACTCGACCTTACGATCCAATCGTCCAGGTCGTAGAAGTGCTGGATCTAGCGTGTCAGGCCTGAAAAAAGAGGCAAATGAAATCCAAAAACATTAGCACTGGCATTGTTAAAGATTGTAAATATACCCAAGAAGCAGTTTCCAGTTCTATTTGAAAATTGAAAATGAGGTTGACTTAAGACCTAGAAATGATGTACCAACATCAGGCAGAAATATAGCCATGATAGGTAACTTAACGAACCTATTTGTAGCCATTAGAACTTTGATGTTTCCACGAGCATCAAAGCCATCCAGTTGATTGACAATTTCCAGCATTGTTCTTTGAACTTCATTATCCCCACCTACACCATCATCAAAACGAGCCCCTCCAATGGCATCTACTTCATCAAAAAATACAATGCAAGCCTTCTTTGAACGTGCCATCTGCAGCATACAGCAGTAAGAGTTAGATGATAACTGGATAATTAAAACAATATGAATAAAAAACAGAAGTTTTGAAACTACTGAACATGCACAATTGATAACCTGGAATAGTTCTCGAACCATCCGAGCTCCCTCACCAACATATTTCTGAACAAGCTCACTCCCAATAACTCGAATGAAACAAGCATCAGTTCTATTTGCCACTGCTCGAGCTAGAAGTGTTTTACCCGTTCCTGGAGGACCATAGCAAAGGACGCCTTTGGGAGGATCAATTCCAAGCTTAACAAATTTCTCTGGATGAAGCATTGGCAGCTCAACAACCTAGGAAACAATCTATATCAGCAATGCATACATGCCAACCATGTCTGGTTATATAACTATCTCCAAAGTCAAACTTTATCTCATGCATAAAGTATATCCACATTCTCATTAAAGAAAATACATCAGAATGACAAATAATATATGGTAAATTGATATACGCACTTCTCGCATCTTTTCAATTTGCTCCTTGCATCCACCAACGTCATTGTAGGTCACATCAGGCTTTTCCTCCACTGTCATCATGGTCACACTCGGATCGATTTTAGGTGGCAAGGGAATCTGGATCTGATATTTATTGCGATCAACTCTGCAAAGACAGGCTGAAGATCAATCCAAAAATAAAAAGGAGTACAAGCTCTGCTTCTTTAATACACACACACACATTCCGTTAAGGATCAACAATAAAGGAAAGCCACATTAACAAGCCATTTCTTTGCGTCTGCTCTAGTTCCTAGGTAAGAATACCACTAGCACCTCTTTGATCTAGCCCTCTCTTTCCTGATGAAACTAGATGTGCTTCTGGTTTCGGGAATTCCCACAACACACACCAATCTGAAAGTGTTTTTACTGTTCTTATATATTGATGCAGGCAGCAAGGAGGAAATTTAATTTAATTGAGTTTGTTAATTTTAGAAGTTGGGGGTATTTGTGTGATTTTTAGAATTCTGGAGTGGACTATATTTGGTCCATAAGATCTTATTTCGGACTCAGATCTCCACGCTTTAGTAAAAGGGAGGGAGACTTTCTAGTTTCTTCTATCCAAGGGCATTTATTTGTGTTATTATTATTTTTTCTTTTCTTTTTCTTAACAGAAGTACATTTTGGCCCCAAGCAGAGATGGGAGGAGAGACTCAAACTAGTGACCTCTACTTCGTGAAGCTTGGTCTCCAACCAATGAAACTACCCTTTGTGCTGTGGTTTTTTAACTTTTTATTAGTTATTCAGTTTGGGTTTAAAAGTCAAGCCCATTAAGTTGTACTAGGACTAGGTATTAGCCCTATATTTATATGGATGTAATATTTTCTATTCTATAGAGAATACATTTTGCTAAATTAGAGTTATGAAGCTTTCTTTGATGCTTTTGGGATCCAATCCTTCACCAAGTCAGAGCAGGTGCAAGTGAAAGTTCACCTTAGCCTCAAATTGGGTTCTCCCTCCATTTTAACTTTAACTATAATTATAAGCAAACCCTTCATTTAATGCTTAGGTTTTATTGTTCCTTTTTTATTTGACTCATCTAGCATATTTCCATCAAATTCCAGCTAAGACTAGATCTAATAAAATTCTAGCACTAGGCATCCCAAAACCCAACAAACTCATGCTGCTAATCCTGTAATTATTTAAACCGCTCCAAGATTCATACTTTTCAAGCTCAAATCAATCTCTCCTCCTTCCTTTTAATCCAATCTCACATATGGTACTAACATTTGGTCTCTAAAAACCTTTGAAGAGACTATTCTAAATGACCTCCCCTTGGCAACAAACTCCACACAATTTATGTTGAGACTTGCAAGAATGTAAATAAGAATATATATGTGTTCATATATATATATATATATATCTCAAGAGAATTAAATATATTTTGCAATAGTCACAATGGGGGAGTGGGGAAAGAGACAGCATTAAAGACTTGCACAATACAAATGTGTTTTAGCAAAATCTGAGAAGGTAAAAATGAGAAACCTACCCCACACGCATGCCTTCTTCTATGTCAGTTGGGGAAACTTTGTCACCCAACCCAACAACAAACTGCAGTTGAGAATGTAGAATTATATCAGATCCCAATGTTACAAGAATGAATATATGAGTGACTTAAAGATTCTATCTCTGAATGTTCAAAGTAAAATGCCAAAGAAACTATCCATTTAAAAACCTGTTGTAGCATGTTTGCCGGGCATAAAATATAAGATACTGAAGGTAATTTAAAAAGGACAGATATGATGAAAGATTAACTAATCATTATTAATTTAAAAAATTAAAAAAAAAAAAAAAAAACAAAAAACAATTTCTAATATTTCAACTAAAAAAAAGAGAAGTCACCAATACAAAATCTTGGTAAACTTAAGCTTATAAAAGACTTCAACTAATGAAAATAAAAGTAAAGAACTGGAAAATGACAGACTTATTTCTTGTGTGTGCGGAAAAATTTCATATTTCAAACCCGAAAATATGTACCACACATAAAGTGAAAGGCCAAAAAGATGTATACCTTTGCAATTTGCTTAACATTTATTACATATTTGGCATCTTCAGTGTTTGGATTAATGATCTTTGTACATCTTGCCACCTGATTTGATAAGGCAGTGAAGGCTTCTCAATTTATATACAAACACTAAACTTTATTTCCAAACAAAACCTTAAGCAAAATACAGACCTGCAGAGGCTGCTCCTCTTGCATCATTTGCTTATCAGATACCAGATCCCACTGGCTTGGTGCAGCTAAGCCAGTGTCAGACTCCTTAATACCTATAAAATGGTGCAGATCAACATTATGATTTCAAGTATTCAAATTTTTTAAAACAGAACAGCCAGGCCATGCAGTAAAGACATTGAACAGAAACAAGCCAACAACAAAGAAGAAACAGATAGACCAAGTTGTAACACACAAACAATACATGAAAAACAGAATGAGTAACACATTCTGAAAATTGGCAAGAATTCAATGTTATGGAAGAAATTAACAATTAAACACAGAAAACATGTAAATTTGTTGACATAGAGTTATCGGAGTGTTATCAAACCGAAGTGTTTATTAGAAATGTGTAATTAGAATGATGCATGCCAATGCCACCTTAAAGCTTAAACAGTAAATTCTTTAGAAGCTAAGTTAAAAGCAAGCATTTGAGAAGAAGGTAAGGTTTCACAAAAAAAAAGAAAGGAATGCATACCACACAAATCATTGACCTTCTTAGCCATTTCCTTAATTTCCTTCTCTACTTTCTTGATACTATTAGAATAGGGACCCAAACCCTGCAAAAAGAAAGAAAAAAGCATAAAGAATATTAAAATATTTGTATCTCATTCTCACAGAAGGCGGAGAAAAATATAAAGCAAGAGAAGGGAAGGGGGTAATTTGATTGATTAATAGTAATTAAAAGTAGTCTGACAGAGAGAAATTGCATGTATGTAACCAATCACAAACAACCAATTCCTGTTAAAACACAGAAGGTTAGTTTGAGTTTGAGGCAAACTAAACTAAACCCCATAATCATAGTGAGACAGAAAGAAAGAGAGAGAGAAAGCAAAATCTCTTTGTTGAAATGGAGATTTCTCAGTGCACTAAACTAAACGGCATCGTTTGGTTTGCGAGCGTAAAGCAAAATGTAGGAAAAATAAATCCCCAAATAAATAAATAAATAAGCATGATTTAGTTATAGTTATAGCTGGTTGTGGTAAGAAGGAAATAAATAATAATAAAAATAAAAATCCAATCTTGAAGATGAAAAACACAGCAAAAATCATGGGAATTAGTAATCGCGAAGAGCTGAGAATAAAAGTTGAGATCCACAATAATAATAATAAGTTAAATTAGGGTTTATAAGAAGAAGGAGAAGGAGGAGGAGAAATTACATAAGTCTTGAGCAGAGCAATATCGTCCTCATCGAGAGGGCGAGGGTTCTTCTCGTCCTTAATATCGAGCTCGGCCTCCCCTGCCATTGATTTTGATTTTGATTTTGATTGATTGATGATTTGCGTTTGTGTTTGTGACTCTCCTGAATAGAATACTTCTTCTTCTCCTCTTCCTCACTCCTTGACTCCTTGCTCAAGCAAACCAAAAGCAAAAGCAAAAGCAAAAGCGAAAGGCCAAAGCGGTGTTGTATTGACAGAGGGGTATTAATGTAATATTTTTATTATTATCACAAAACTCTCTCTGGCCTGGGCCTAAGAATAATGGGCCTTCCAAATGCTAAACTAGCTGAAAATCATATTAACCACAGAACAACAAAGCTCACCTCTTACTTTTGCTGTTCTGTTTGAATTAGCGAGATGGTTTTCGTCCTCTGCCGTTGGGCTGTCATTTATTTATAAATTGGAAGTGAGGTGGAGGAGTTAATCTGGGTTGTTTGGCTTAGTTTAACTTTTGTTGATGTTGATTTTAGGGTTGTATTAGGGTTTGATCTGTATCTGAGTGAAAGAGAAGGGGGAACAAAAGATTTATTGAAAGGAACGGAAACTGAGGAAGAAAAAAAAAAGTTAAGAGGTAAAAGTTGATTTGGGTTGAGAGGAACAACACCGAACAGAGATGATGAAAAAATTAGTGGCAGGGAGATAAATAAAAATAAATATAAAATAGTGAATAAAATAATATTTTAAAAGAATAGCATTGAGTTTGACAAGGAAGTACAAATAATGAATTAGATATGTTACTTGTATTTGATAGTAATGGTTTGTAATGTTAGTGGCCAGTTTATAGCTTCTTTTGTTGTTTAATATCATGCCTATTAACAAAAAAAAAAATACAAATAATATTTAAGCGAAAGATTAATGATATAGCATTAAGGCAAGGGCTGTTCACGGTTGGCTCAGGTTTGGGCCTAACCTACACTCGACCCGATTGAATTGGGTCATTGGAAAATTGATTTGCACTTAATTGAAATACAGGTCAAACCCATCGAGTCAGGTCATTGGTTGGGACAGGTCGAATTCAATGGTTTGGCAGATTTGGACCACATATTGGGCCAAATTTGTAGATTTTCATGGATTTAATTTTTTGGGCTTTTTTGACCAAAATTATTGGGCATTCTAAATTACAAGGATTTAAAAGTTTTTGAATCTTGTCATAATAGATTGGGCCTCTTTTTTACTTTATTTCTTTTATAATAGGTTTCAAGCTCTGCTTGAAGCAATATCAGTCCAAATTTATACTTCCCAAAACCCACATATTGACATTCAGGAACAAAAAAAAAAAAATACAAAGTAAAACCTAGACACAATAGCAAACAAATAAAAAAACACAAAATACCATTTTTTACCATCTGTTAAACATCAATAGCATGTAAAACCTGGGCATTAATCAAGCAAATAAAAACGCACAAAATACCATTTTTTTTACAACAAATATTTTCCAAATTGGCTAGGCCTAAGGGCCTAGGGCACCGGTTTAGGCCTAGGTACTAGGCAATACCTTAAAATTGCCTCAAGAAAACTCAGGCATATAAAAGTCAATCTGAGTACATATTAAACCCGCCAACCATTCCACACATCAAGTAAATTTCCAGAACCACACAGCAACAAGCATTGTTACAAATACTAGAACATCTTCATAATTCTATATATATATATATATAGTAAGCCATAGAGGCATAGTAAGCTATAGTTTTCTCCAATATTTCAAAGACTCACATAGTATTGTACAGGATGAGACACACGAACTCCTGAGAAAGGTTAAGAGCTTTCTTTATTTGGTTGTAGTAGCGGGTGGTTCTACTCTTCTTGAGCACTGCAGTCCACAACAAACCTGATCTTCCCTTGATCCATCTGAATCACACCCTTGCTGATCCAATGGCCGAGAAAGAGCATTTTCGTTTGAGCACCATTTCGTGTACAACTTCTTTTTCTGCTACACCCAGAACACTGTACTCAGGGTTCCAAACCTCTTCTTGATGGAAAGGCCACTATTAAGAGCTTTCTTTATTTGGTTGTAGTAGTGGGTGGTGTGCGAAAAATTGGTCTTGATGAGAGTAGGTGAGAGTCATGTTTTTGCAAAAAGTGTGAAAGAAGTTTTCTTTGGGTATGGCCAAGTTTGAAAAATACTTACCTAGGGAAAGCCATAAAATATTATGGTTTGGTTTTGAATGTGCCAGTATAGTAAAGCTACAATAAATTTCATAAATAAATCAAAATAGGTTTCAATTATTACTAAATAAATCAAAATAGGTCTCTGGTAAAGTCTCTAATGGTTCTATAAGAGATCTGAGGTTCAATTCCTATCTACACTAAAAACATAAATAATTCCAACATAAAAAATAAAAAAAATTAAATAAATAAAAAACTTAAAAATGAAATAACATATGTAAGGGCACGGTTAGCTCCTAAAGCCCAAATGGAGAACAATGGCCCAAAGAGCCCAAAACAATGAATTTGTTAGAGAATGGGCTTAAAGATGAACTTTCAATGAGTTAAGTGGATAGTAATCACAGTTAGCTAGCTATTATTAGAAAGAATAGAACAACAATTTTATTCAAGAAAAGTCCTCCTCGACGAAGTCTGAGGATGGTTTGTTCTTATATATCTCTTTTAAACTTATACAAAATTACAGTTCTTGAATCTACAGTGATTTTTCCTTAGATTTTCTGATGATCCCCTTTGTAATGGAGTTTTTCTCCTTCATATTCCCCTTCTTTCCTTCATCTCAGCCCTCTACTATAGATCAGATTGCTGGCTTTGATACTTATCCCATTAACACCTTCCTGAAGTCTCTTTTGGGTAGTTGTAAGGCTGAGTATTACTGTTCAAGTATTATCTGCACATTTATGCGGCTAAGAGGTTAGCTGCAAGGCATTCAATGAGGTGGTAGTAGCTTTCTTCTCAGATATTTCACAACTCTCTTTTGTCTTATCCCTATCTAATGTTTATCCTTGCCAGCACGATTGTCTGTTGCCTTGTTCTTGATGAAGAATCGAACCTTTGAACTCTACTTTGCTTAGCCGATGAGGTACCCCTCTTTGGATGACATTTTTAGCTCTTTATGACCAAACTTCTTCCACAACCCATTAACCTGTATGTCTTCATTAGCATTTACCTATCCTCGGCTATCTGATGTCCTTGGACATGCCCCACGGTGCAATACCCATATCTGGGCCTTCCATACCTATAACATAAATAATTCCAATACAAAATAAATGTTGAAGATAAACAGAGAGATTGATAAAATATACAATATTTATTGCAAAATGTAATTTGAGAATAAAATTTCCATCAAAATGATTAAAAAAATTTCATGTCCAAACAACTCATCAAAGTGGAATTTGGTTATTACTAAGATCCTATATGTAACTTACCATAAAAATATCATGTCAGTCTTGATCTTCATTCTCATAATCTAGCAGAAATTTCTACAATTTCAAAAAATATTAAGAGCCCTAAGATTTAAGAACGTACCTATGGTTTAACTCAAGGGAGAAAATCTTCAAAATCCTTCACATTTTTTATCGGAATGGCAATTGAACTTGATGATGGGAATTTCACGTGTTGATCTTAATGGAGTGGACCAAAATTGAAGAGAGAGGGTGTTCATTGTAAGGCAGGTTTGTTCCTCTAAGTTTGGTGTTTTGATTCAATTTTTGTTGTATTTTTAAGTTAAATGGTATTAGAGTAACGGCAAGACCATAGGTGGGCAATGTCTTGTTAACGGATCAGACCACAAGTAGGAAAAGTGCCACTTAATGTGCCAAAAGGAAAAAAGAAAAGAAAAAAGTACATAGTTAGTGTACTTGACTGTGCAAAGTGGGAGATGGTATTGTATGTTTCGGGTGTAAGTTTCTTCACCCTCACATGAGGGTGAAGAGACATACACTTGAAACATACAGAGGTTTTTCGCTTGAGGATACACCCCACAAGTGTGGATGAAGAAACATGCACCCGAAACATACAGAAGTTTTTCACAAAGTGGAGACCTAATTGAATTTTCTATCTCAGTTTGGTTCACGTTCCCCGGTCTTCTAATTGCAAAACAATTTATCGTAAATTTACGAGCCTACTGTAGCAACATCATAAACGAAAATATTAATATTTTATTAACAAATATCAGTCTTTTTTTCTCTCTCTTCAAAGTCTCTCATCCTCTCTCTCTCTCCCGCCATACCTCATCTCACCAAGCTTCTCTCGTTAGCTCCCATGGCTGTGCCGATTACTCCTTCTCTCCCCATGCCACTCAACCCAGCACTCTAACCATTGTCCCTATACCCATTTAACTCTTCACTCTATCACCCTATCGCTCTCTCTTCAAACCGAAGATTCAAGGGTTTTTGGGTTTGGCTAAAAAGGTTTCATCTGCAAAATCTCAAACCGAAGCTCCGTCGGTGTTGGGGGTTTTGTGTCCTCTCGGTGATGTAACTGTCTCTCACCATTTGGGTCAGCTGGGATAATTTTCTCAACTTCATCGCCGTGGGTTGTCGCTCTCTGTCACCGGATTGGACGCTTCAGAAAGTTTGCTCAGGTTCAATTTCAATTTCCAGTAAGTTTCATGGCTATACAAGTTGCATCACTTAAAAGGTTCAAAGAAATTTCTAGAATAATAAACATGTTAGATTGATTTTTCATATCAGTTTATATTTGAGCAAGGAGTTGGTCTAGTACACGCACTTTTTTTATAGTTTTACTTACATTGGCGTCTCTGTTGTAGCGTTTGGCTTTAACAAAAATTCCTATATCTATTCATTATTTGTTCAAGAATGCCACTATTATTGGTTTATAATTGGTGTCTCTGCTGTAGCGTGTGTTTTATCTTTTCTTCGCTGATTTTTCTGTCATTGTATCTTGGTTTATAATTGGAGGAAGAATTTTTCTTATGAAATATTCTATAGCATTTTGAGTTAGATAGCATGAATTCTGATTATGCCTTCTTCTTCTTTTTATTTTACTTCTATTTTTTATATTTCCTGCTAGAAGAGTTCTGATTATTAGGGGTGTGTAGAAAACCCACCGACCCGCCAAACCCGACCCATCGGGTTGGGTCGGTTTTTAAGGCTTGGTGGGTTGGGTTGAGTCACAAATTTTTTTTTTATAGTGGGTCGGGTTAGGTGTGGGTCATAAAATTACAAACCCACCAAACCCGACCCGACCCACCCATATTTAATATATATTTAAAATATATTATACACTGTGTTTGAATGTCTAGTCCATGGATATAGGCTGCCAGTTTGTTGTTGACACATTGTAATCAGTATTGTTTAAAAAGTCTTGGTAGTTTACTAGATTTTTCATTCTTCTGATATGCTCGCATCTATTAGCACCCCAATGGTTTCCAGCTGCATAACTTATTAATATTTTACCAAGCAGTTGAGTTATTTGGTATTGTTTTAATATAATTTTTTGGTGAAGAAACCATATTTCTACCTGTTGCCTATACTTGATCGTCAGTTTGATATTGCAAACCAAGAAATGTATATACCCTTTTTGCTTCCAGAAGTTTTATTCCTAGCATATGGCAATGAAATTTTAATGCCAAGTAAAAAGAAACATCAAAGTTTCTATAGGATGGACAATGTTCAAGAATAGTGGAATAGTAGCTTTGAGTTTCTCAACCTGTTGAATTTAGGATTCCTTAGTGCTGTTTTTCGATTTTTTTTTTTTGGGGGGGGTGGGTGGGGGTTGGGGTGAAGGGATAAGTGATATAACTCAAAGGTAGAGTATGATCTTGTCATGCAAGTCTGATTTATAGTAAGCAACAATAAGATTCATTCAGAATTTCTTCTATAATCTAGTTTAGAGCATGATGTGATTTCCATTTCTCAAATTTTTAGAAAAGCCTTATGAGAAATGAATATCTTTGTTGTTTGGTCTTTTAAAGAATCATACAGTTTCTTTCCCTTGACCTTGTCTAGCTAGCTTCTTGGAATGCTTGCATATTCTGATAACTAGTTTATGTCAAAAACTCTATGGTTTCAGCTTGCAACTTAATAGTTAAGTAATCAGTTGACCCATTTTACTAATTAGACCACCATGATTATTTAATGAAGATACCATTCTTGTCCCTTCTCTTTATACTTTTATAAACCATTGAACATTAGTATGATGTTGTTATCAATTAAAGCACCTACCTTCTTCCCTGTCCTGATAGCTACCTTCTTAGTTTTGGGGACCATCTTAAAATTTATATAAGGACAGCATTTCCTTTCATACCAGCAATAACATGGCCAACCACTCCCCTGCTTAGGCTGTTAGTATTTTTAAAATCTTCAATCATACGAATTGCTGTCTCCCATACCTGGTTTGCTATTGTTTTACTGGTTTCATATACTAATTGACTTCATATACTAACTCTTTTACGTTACCTATTTAAAAAGGATGGATACACAATAAGACATGTCACTATGTGCTAATATCTTACAAGGGAATTCCAATTTCGTGGCACCATTTGTAAGTGGGCCTTAAAACTTCAACGCCCATCCAAGATTCTTTACCAGAAGTTGAAGTTGTCACCTCTAAGACAACAAAACGTGGTGGCAACTTTAGTGTAGACGAGGACAACCTCCTTATCTCTGCATGGCTTAACATTAGCATGGATGTCGTGCATGGTATTGACCAAAAGCAAGAGACTTTTTGGCAGAAAGTTTGGCAATACTTTTGTGAGAACAATACCTATGGAACCACACATTCTGCTTCCTCCCTAGCAAGTCGATGGGGAACAATTAATAGGGAGATAAGTAAATTTGCTAGGCTCATGGCTAAAGTTGAAGCCCGAAATCAAAGTGATGCGACTGACCAAATGAAGGTATAAATTATATTACAATGGTGTCACAATATTAATTTCCAAATTGTTTGAAGATACTAGTTAGTTTATTTTTAAAAAAAAAATTAGTTGGATGAAGCGAAGACTCTATATAAAGCATCATCAAAAAAAAAAAAAAAAAAAAAAAAAAAAAATCAGTTTCCCTATTTGAACATTGTTGGGTTGTGTTGAAGAACCAACCAAAGTGGAGTGTGCCTAAGGAAAGATCAAAAGGGTTACCTCAAATGCTGAGTTCAATTGATTAAGTTGGTAGTAATGATGATGACACAATGGTGCTAAAGAGACCAATTGGTAGAAAAGACGAAAAGGCTAAGCGAAAGAGGAAAGATGGTAACAATGAATTTAGGGAATATTTGGCAAAGAAATTGCACTATATTCAAGAATCACATGAACAAGACAAAGAGGCTCTTTATATCAAAGCGGAGAGGGTTCGAGTGGATGCACAAAGAGCTGATATGGAAAAGGAAAGGCTTCGTCTTGAAACTATTAAAGAGGATGAAAGAATAATGGTGAAGGATACAAGTGGCATGTTTGAAAAAGAAATACTTTATTTTGAAAATCTCGAGGATCAAATCCTTGCAAGACAAAAATTAGAGTAAACAGTTGGGTTTGACACATGGAGATGATGTCTTGGTCGTATCTTATTTTGGTAGTAACTTATTTTAGGGTTGGGATTTGGCATGTGTAGATGATATTTTGTTCCAACCTTATTTTGGTAGTGGCTTATTTTAGGCTTTGGTTTGGAACATATAGATGATGTATTGTTCCAGCTTTAATTTGGCAGTAGAACATGACAATAATTTGTTATTTTGTTATCTTATGCCACTTATGTAATCACAACATTTTAGCTTATATGAAAAACTTATGTATTTTCTATGTTTGATATCATATCTTCTACACTTTGTCTTGTTGCGAACTTATTTTGCTTATGTTCATTTCATCTTATTTTGCATATGTTCATTTCATCTATGGGGATAATTTCTTCACAATGTTGTCTTGAAGGTTGTCTCATATTTTATACAGTAACTTGTTTCTTCGCCCCCTAAACATATATTACATAATCTATTTTGCTTATGTTCCTTTCATCTATAGTGACAATTTCCAAACAATGTTGTCTTTAAGGTTGTCTCTATGGGTCGCTCTCTTCTTCGCAAATTGCTTTTTGATGACTCAGATGAAGATGAGATAATGAGGCAAGTTCTTAAGGGTGCAACATCACAATGTAAATGTCGGAGATATATCCAACATAATCATTGGGCAGGCCATAAAAGATAATATCTCGACTACTTGGCTAACACAATGGTGCTAGAGAGACCAATTGGCAAAAAAGTCGAAAAGGCTAAGCGAAAGAGAAAAGATGGTGACAATGAATTTAGGGAATATTTGGTGAACAAATTGCACAATCTTCAAGAATCACTTGAACAAGACAAGGAAGCTCTTTGTATTAAAGCGGAGAGGGTTCGAGTGGATGCACAAAGAGCTAATATGGAAAAAGAAATGCTTTGTCTTGAAACTATTAAAGAGGAGGAAAGAATAATGACGAAGGATACAAGTGGCATGGTTGAAAAAGAAAGACTTTATTTTGAAAATCTCAAGGATCAAATCCTTGCAAGACAAAAATTAGAGTAAATAGTTGGGTTTGACACATGGAGATGATGTCTTGGTCGTACCTTATTTTGGTAGTAACTTATTTTAAGGTTGGGGTTTGGCATATGTAGATGATATTTTGTTCCGACCTTATTTTGATAGTAGTTTATTTTGGGCTTTGGTTTGGAACATATAGATGATATATTGTTCCAACTTTAATTTGGTAGTAGAACGTGACAATAATTTGTTATTTTGTTATCTTATGCCACTTATGTAATCACAACATTTTAGCTTATATGAAAAACTTATGTATCTTTTTATGTTTGATATCATATCTTTTACACTGTCTTGTTGCGAACTTATTTTGCTTATGTTCATTTCATCTATGGGGATAATTTCCTCACAATGTTGTCTTGAAGGTTGTCTCATATTTTATACAGTAACTTGTTTCTTTGCCCCCTAAACATGTATTACGTAATCTGTTTTGCTTATGTTCCTTTCATCTATAGTGATAATTTTCTAACAGTGTTGTCTTCAAGGTTGTCTCTATGGGTCGCTCTCTTTTTCGCAAATTGCTTTTTGATGACTCAGATGAGGATGAGATAATGAGGCAAGTTCTTAAGGGTTCAACATCACAACGTAAACATCATCGATATATCAAACGAATCATTTGGCAGACCATAAAAGATTATATCTCACTTTATTTCGGAGGATATTTTGGATGAGTCATTCTCTTTTTTTTTCGTATTAAATCTAAGGTAGAAACTTATGAACCTTACTTTATCCAAAAAAGAGATAATGCCCGAAGACTTGGTTTATCTTCTCTTCAAAAGATGACAGCTGCACTTAAAATACTTGCATATGGAGTTACAGCTGATTTTATGGATGAATATGTGCAGATTGGAGAAACCACTGTAATAAAAAGTCTAAAAATTTGTTGCAGCGGTGGTTGATATTTTCTCCAAGGAATACAGAATACTTGAGGTCTCCAAACAATGAAGACATTGCTAGATTATAAGCCAATGGTCAAAGATGTGAATTTCTAGGGATGCTAGGGAGCATTGATTGCATGCATTAAAAATGGAAAAATTGTCCAGCTACATGAAAAGGTCAATATTGTGGTTATATTCGTGAGCCAACCATTATTTTGGAAGCAGTGGCATCATATGATCTTTGGATATGAAATGCATTTTTTGGGTTACCTAGGTCAAATAATGACATTAATGTATTAGAACGGTCTCCTATATTTTCTGAGCTCGAACAGACGTGCTCTTGTAGTTAAGTACTCAATCAATGGTAATGAGTATACAATGGGATAGTACCTTGCTGATGACATATATCCAAACAACGAAGACATTGCTAGATTATAAGCCAATGGTCAAAGACGTGAATTTCTAGGGATGCCAGGGAGCATTGATTGCATGCATTGGAAATGGAAAAATTGTCCAGCTACATGGAAAGGTCAATATTGTGGTTATATTCGTGAGCCAACCATTATTTTGGAAGCAATGACATCATATGATCTTTGGATATGAAATGCATTTTTTTGGGTTACCTAGGTCAAATAATGACATTAATGTATTAGAACGGTCTCCTATATTTTCTGAGCTCGAACAGACGTGCTCTTGTAGTTAAGTACTCAATCAATGGTAATGAGTATACAATGGGATAGTACCTTGCTGATGACATATATCCAAAGTGGTCAACATTTACTAAAACAATTCCAGTTCCACGAGGATAAAAAAAATAATTATTTGCAAAAGCCCAAGAGGCGAATAGGAAGGATGTAGAGCGTGCATTTGGAGTGCTTCAAGCAAGATTCGCAATTATGCGTGGACCTGCAAGATTGTTCTATCTTGAAATGCTTTAAGACATCATGAAAGCGTGTGAAATTCTTTATAACATGATTATTAAAGATGAGTGAGATGTAAATAAAGTGGTGGAGTTTGATTATGAACAAATCAATGAAAATATTCCTCTTGTACAAGTGTCACAGGAGCAGACAAATGAATTTACGGAGTTCATTGAAAGTCATCAATGCATTTGAGACCATGAAATTCATTCTCAACTCCAATCGGATCTCATTGAGCATTAATGACAATTACAAGGGGAGTTGTAGGAACTTAAGCGTGTGAGTTATGTATGTGGGGTTTTATTGTAATTTGATATATGTATGAGTTTTCTATAGACAACATTGATAGTTATGTATGTGGATTGCATCTATAAATATGTATGTTGATTTTTAAAGTTGGCAAGTTGATTTTTATACTTGGCAGATTGAGTACATTGATAACATTAATAGTTATGTATGTGGATTGCATCTATAAATATGTCTATGGATTTTTAAAGTTGGCAAGTTGATTTGTATACTTGGCCGGTTGAGTATATTGATATTTTTATAATACATCAATAAATAGTTTATGTTTTGCGTAAATGAATTTTGACAGGTTGATAGTTAATATTTTATGTAAATAGATTTTGACAGGTTGATAGTTTATATTTTATGTAAATGGATTTTGACTAGTTGGTAATCAATTGGAGGAAAAATGAGTTTCCATTGTCACTCTTCACAGATGGTTTATGTTTTGTGCAAATGGATTTTGACAGGTTGATAGTTTTTGTTTTGTGTAAATGAACTTTGACAGGTTGATAGTTTATGTTTTGCGTAAATGGATTTTGTGAGGTTGGCAGTTTAAATCAATTGGAGCAAAAATAAATTTCCATTGTCAATCTTCATAGATAATTTATGTTCCGCGTAAATGGATTAACTTGATAGTTGATGTTAAAAAAACGGATTTTGATAGGTTGATAGTTTATATTTCGGGTAAATAGATTTTGACAGGTTGGTAGTTTAACTCAATTGAAGGAAAAATGAGTTTTCATTGTCACTCTTCAAAGAACTTATTTGATCAAAATAGGTAAAAAAAAATTCAAAAAATGATTGTTATGAAAAGATAGATTTCCAAAAATACGAAGGTTCGAAGAAAAAAATTTTATGTAATGGAAAGTCGAGTTTTTTTTTTTAAATACGACTTTTACATAAGTTAATTATTTAAAAATATGACTGTTGGAAACAAATAATAAAGAAAGATAAAAAAATAATATTTTAATAAAATGGTAAAAAAATAGAGTTTGGAATGTTGGGTGTATTGTAAAATGGTATAGTATAATAGATAAAGTAGTTTTTGAGATGGTAAAATAGAATAGTTGGAAGATTACAGATGTAAATGCTCTGATGTATTTTTATAAGATTTTATTTTCTTCTTGCATGACCAATGCCATGCAACCTTTGTGGAGATTTAAGAACGCGTGGTTTGGTGGGTAAGACTGGGTCTATTTAAGCCTTTTCATGAATTTAGAATATGGATTTTGCTATGTGGGCTAGGGCCATTTGCAAAATCTGGTATTAATGAAATAAGTCACAAGTTAGCCACTTTTACCCAAATAAATGTATGTAGCTCCTGTTCTATGTTGTTGAAGCTACGATTACCCATTTTAGCCCATATACGCATGCTGATCAGTTTTGCCACATTAAGTAACTTCCCTAGGAATCAAATTATCTGGAAAAGTGCAACCAATCAAGCTTAGCCAACAAATTTCCTTACACTGATTAGAGTAGGTCCTCTCTTTATCTAAGATAAGGGCCATAAGGCAAATTTGACCTTTACGACTTGTCTAACAACATGAGGGTTAATAACTCTGCTTCTTATGCAAAGACTAATACGTAGAAAAATTGTCAAGCCTACTATAAAACCTCACATCGTATCTTATACAAAAAAACCTTCCATTGCTACTCTTGAACCAATATTCACTACACTTTGCCCTCTCAGCATAGTAGAGTCATGTCTCTCTCACTTTCTCTCAATTTATTATTTTTATTATATCTCTTAAATTCTCACTCTTGCTATATGTGTAAGACAATGTAGGTTTAATGCACTATTCATGTCTATCCATCATTTTGGTGTTTAGCACTTTAGGTGTGTTCTTGTGATGCACTATTAACCATTATTGGTTGAATATCAGAATTTTGGACTTGATTCTTCTCATTTCGTCACATTTTAGAGAATCTGAGGAGCAGTTGGGTTAGTTTTTCTTATCTCAGTCTTTCCATAAATCATTCTCAAGAATGACAGTAGAAGCAGCATTAAGAGTCTAAGACCCGAAAAAAAAAAAAAAAAAAGATGGATGTAGAGTTCTCTGTACCAGCCTAGCGTTCAAGCGAAGAAGAGGATGAATTTCAACGTAGTGTTAAAAAGTTTAAAGAAAACAATGGTAAAAGAAGCTTTTTGCCACCTAGAAAGCTAGTGAGTTACAAAGACAGTCTCGTGGGAGACATCCTTGGAGCGTATGAGCAGGCTTTTAAGTTCGGCAAGGATTGGGAGGAAGATTATGAATCGGAGAATGAGATGGAGCCTTTAACAGAAGGTATGGCTGAGGTCAAACTCTCCAAAGAAACAAAAGCTCGAATTAGAGCGCCTTGGTCGAGAGCTTTGATAGTGAAAGCGTATGGTAGATCCGTTGGTTTTCACTACCTCACTTTCAAGATCAATGCTTTGTGGAAACCGACGGCGAAGATGGACTGTGTGACCTTGGGTAAAGGCTTTTTTCTAGTTTGTTTCAGCAACAGCAATGATTATAACTACATTCTTAGGGGAGGCCCATGGTTTATTGGAGAATATTTTCTTGCTATTAAGCCATGGGAGCCTTATTTTATTGCGTTTGAAGCTAAGCTCACATCGGTGGCGGTTTGGGTTAGATTACCTAAACTACCAATTGAACTTTATGATGCTTCTGTGCTGTGAGAAATTGGAAATGTTATCGGTCCGGTATTATGCATCAATTCCTACACAGCTTCGAAGACAAGAGGAGGTTATGCAAGACTTTGTGTCCAAATAGATCTAGAGAAACCACTTATCAGTTCTATCCGTGTGGGAAGACTAGTCCAAAAAGTGCTCTATGAAGGTATTTCTTCCCTCTGTTTTTGTTGCGGTAAGCTTGGACATAAATAGGAAAGCTGTGGTTCAAAAGTGAAGGAGCCAAATAGAGATGACGTGGCTGGAGTTTCGTTGAAAACTAATGAAACTAGTGGGGAAGTCCAGCCCGAATCGAACTATGGGCCTTGGATGGTTGTCACGAGGAAGAAAAAGAATCCGGGTAGGATGGGAAAGGCTAGTGGGCCAATCAAAACTACTACCCCTACTCAGGTTGATTTTAAGGGCAATTTGGACCTTTCTCAAGCTTCAGTACATGTGTAAGCAAGTGAGGATCTTAATAAATCAGTCCATAGTGATTCGGCTGATTCAAATAGTGAGACAGCACGTGTTGTGGCAGGCCTAAACACGCAGAACACTCTTGAGATGCGAAAAGATTGTGAGATGGAGGATTGCCTTGAAAACCCAAGTGCTGGGTGTCAGCTGGATCCGAGGCACATTTCAGGGAACAAAAGGAAAGCCATTGCAAAAAACAAAGGTAAAGGAAATGAGGGTCTGGGTATTAGAAACTCAAAAAATTCTAAGAGCCATAAACGGCTTCCTAACTGTACCGAGGGAAGAAGTGGGCGGCTACTGCTTTCAAAAGAGTTGGGGAGTGACAACCAAGTTGAAAATAGAGAGATTTTTGATAGGGCTAACACCACTGCCAAGATCCGGATGGGCAATCTGGTACAAGAACTGAGTGGTGGCTATACCAGAGGAGATAATAGCTCAGATAAGAGCGGCGCCAACGGAAACACTGGGATGGTTCGAGGAAGAACTGAGACAGGCGTGGAAGCATCTGTTTCGCATTGCACCAGAAAGTATCAGTTTGGGGGACCTTCCATTGGAGCACAAGGCATGGGCTCTCACACCCAACCCGTGGTGGAACTTCCTCACGGATGTGCCGGGGATCTCATGCGAAGCATCAGAGGAGCTGAGCAAGCAAAGGAGGCCATCCGTGACGCCCCATTGGGACGAATCTGAGTGGATCATTCAAGAGAGGAAATTGGTGGACTTCAGAGGGATGGCATCCAAAGACCTGCTGAGAAGAATGGGGTGGAGTATGGTGGAAGTGGCAGCAATGAATGCTAATCCATCGGAGATTGAGGTGCCTTTAAGTCATTTTGTAAAAATGAATGTGTTATTCTGGAATTGCAGAGGAGCTTTGAACCCGGATTTTAAGAGGAGGATTTTTGAAATGGCAATCAATCATCGACCTGCCATTTTGGTAGTGACTGAAATGAGAGTGGGCGGAGACAGAGCAGCAAAAATTATTGAAGGGCTGCCTTTTGATAGGTTTATTACCACGGAGACTATTGGCTATGCTGGAAGTCTATGGATTCTTTGGAAATCTGAAGAGGTGGAAGTTATCCCTTTATCTTCCACGGAACAGGAAATACATGCTACAGTTAAGGTGCGTTCTTCCAATCTCACTTGGCTTATGACTACTATTTATGCTAGTCCTAGGTTAGTTGAAAGAAGAATTTTATAGGAAAATTTAAAAACTGTTGCCCATCTCCATAATTTACCTTGGCTTATGTTGGGAGATTTCAATGAAGTGTTGTGTGGCGAGGACAAATTTGGTGGTAACCATGTTAATCTAAATAGAGCTTTAGAATTCAAGAATTGTTTAGATGAGTGTAATATGTTGGATTTGGGTTTTGCGGGTCCAAAGTTCACACGGACAAACCGTAGGCCCATTTCAAATCTGATATTAGAAAGAATTGATCGGTGTTTTGCTAATCCACCGTGGCGTGTTCTCTTCCTAGAAGCCTTGGTGACTCATCTCCCAAGGACTTTTTCGGACCATTGTCTAGTCTTAATTGAACTATGTAGGGCTAATGCCAATCAGCAGAATAAACCCTTTTGCTTCCAAACCATGTGGTTACTGTATCATGATTTTCTAAGGGTTGTCCAACAAGCTTGGTCCGAAGATAGAGCTTTGCAAGATGCAACTTCGGATTTTGTTGTTAGAGTCAGGAAGTGGAATTGTGAAGTTTTGGGAATTTGTTTGTTAGAAAGAGGAGGGTATTAGTGTTAGGATTGGTGCCCTTAAATCCTATTGTAAGATGCTATGTATAATATTAAGTGTGACATCGTGTTTGACATTATGTATGACTTAATATTATGTTTAATAAATTTGTTTTATTATTATCTGAAATAATGGTAACATGAATATTTAGACATTATCATATAGTCCATGAGATGCATAGTATGTGATTTATGTGAAGAGTCACAGAAGATATAAATCACAAGTTCTTTGTAAACTCAGAATTATAGTTCGTAGTCGGTGATGAAATTGGGCATTTCATCTGCGAAGACTATAACATATCAACTACGATGATTTGTCTTGATCATGGAAGTGGAGACTTCTAGTTGATGTGTTAATATGTTTTAAGAGTTAAGACATATTGAACTGGACCGCTGTGAGATTTATTATTCTCCTAAAGACTGTCAAATGAATAATAAATCTCACGACTTGTATTTGCATGAACTCTTAATCCTGAGAGAATAATGAACCTGATCATGAGGTGTAGGTTGCTTTGATATATCAGGAGTGAGATCTACAGTAATGGTCAAAACCTCAGTATGTTGGGCAGCCACATTTAGTGTTGATGGAACATGTATTCTCAAGATGGAATTCATAGTCTCTTAACGGAGATATAAAGTATTCCCTTGAGATAAGTTTAATGGGTTTGTTATTCAGAGAGTTAGGCCTAACCACTTTAGTAAGACTAAAGTATATATTTATGGAATTGGATTTCATAAATATATAATGAATAACATTAAAGGATTAAACCGGTACTCAAGGATTAAGATGTAGTAATTTACAAAGTGGCAGTCTAAATGACTTTGTATTACTACGAATATTTTATGAAGGGGTTGCATGTATAATAAAGTCTTGGGATATAATTTATAGATAAGACCTAGAGTGCAACTATTTTTATATAGTGGTATTAAAAATAGTTAATGGTAACTTTGGACTTGTCAAGAGTTGACAGAAAAGTCCAAGGCCCATTGGAGCTAGTGTCTTATTGGTCCCTTTTGGTCCCACTCCAAGCCACACACTTAAGCCCAATTGGTAAGGCCCGAAAGGCCGGCCCAATTAGATAAATTGGTTAGATGCAAAGGGAAAAACGTGCAGAAACATTTGTGACAAGAAAACATCATTGAAAAGTAGTCCCAAGTGCTTCAATCTTTGTTTTGAAATTCACCGCTTCAAGGTACGATCTCTTGTTTCTCTAATTCTGAAATTTACTTTGTATGTGTTATCAATATCGAATGAAGTAGATCCGTTTAAAACTTATTTTCCGCTGCACTCATCTTTTATAACCATCAATTAGCTAGATTGAATGGTGTCCAAACATCGCTAGCTAATAATCCTACTGACTTCCTTTTGGAGTTGGAACAGCAGCTGATTTCAGAATATTCCCTAATACTCATGCAAGAAGAGGAGTATTGGGCTCTCAAATCTAGATTAAATATAGCCACTTTTGGAGATCGCAATACTAATTTCTTCCATGTCTTTACGTTAGTAAGGAGGCATAGGAACAAAATCAGGTGTATTAAGGATGTGGAAGGTAATTGGTTGACGGATGAAGTTGAAATTAAGGAATAAATCAGAAATGGTTTTAAGAATCTCTATATGACTAAGTTGAATAGGACTTCTATGACTTCGGATGTCTTGAAATTTTCTTGCTGTTTTTTGGAAGAGGAGGATAGAACCAAAATTGATGGGGATGTGTCTGAAGAGGAGATTAGAGTTGGTTTATGGGCCCTTAAGCCTTTTAAGGCACCAGGGCAAGACAGATTGCATGTTGGCTTCTATCAACATTTCTGGACGGAGGTAAAAAATTCAGTTTGCAAGGAGGTAAAAAGTGTTTTTGAGAAAGGATGTGTGCCAAAGTACCTTAATGAGACTCTAATTTCCTTGATCCCTAAATGTAAAAATCTAGAATCCTTGAGCAATTATAGGCCCATTAGTTTATGCAACTCGGTCTATAAAATTGTTTCGAAGATTTTGGTGGCTCGGATTAAACCGCTGCTTGGTAGTTTAATTTCACTGGTACAGACTACCTTTGTTCCGGGTAGAAGGGGCACAAATAATGTGTTGATTGCATAAGAATTGTTTCATGCTTTGGATAAGAAGAAAGGGAAAACAGGCTTTATGGCTGTGAAGCTGGACTTGGAAAAGGCCTACGACAGATTAGAGTGGAGTTTTGTTTACAGAGTGCTCCAAGTGTTTCATTTTCCCCCAAAAATTTCTAAGATCATCATGAGTTGTGTTACATTCACAAGTACCTCTATTTTGGTTAATGGAGGTGCTCTAGAAAAGTTTGAGCCTACTAGGGACATTAGGCAGGGGGATCCTTTGTCTCCGTATATTTTTATTCTGTGCATGGAATATTTGGGACATCTCATTGAGTAGAAGTGTGTAAGTGGAGGGTGGACACCTTTAAAGGCTTCAAAGAATAATGTAGGCTTTTCCCATCTCCTCTTTGCGGATGACATCATCCTTTTTAGCAAGGCTGATATTACTGGATGTGAAGCAATTATAGATGTGCTTGAAAAATTTTGTAGAGAATCTGGCCAAAAGATTAGCCATGACAAATCTAGAATTTATTTTTCTCCTAATGTAAGTGATAAGTTGAAGGAGGAAATAAGTGAAAGATTGGGTGTTAGGGAGACCAATAACATAGGAAAATACCTTGGTTTTCCTCTTAAACACTGAGGGGTTCCTAGGAATCCATACAAGTTAATTGTGGAAAGGGTTATGAGTAAACTTGGGGGTTGGAAAGCGAAATTTCTGTCCTTTGCAGGCCGGGCTGTTTTAATAAAATCAGTCATGTCAGCCATCCCAAATCATATTATGCAAGGGGCTGTATTACCAGTTCATTTATGTGAGAAGTTGGATAAGATCAACCGGGATTTTTTATAGGGATCAACAAATGAGAAAAGAAGAATGCACATGGTGGGTTGGAGTAAGATTGTAAAGTCTAAAGAAGAAGGAGGATTGGGAATACAAGAGGCAAAAGCTAAGAACATAGCCTTGTTATCCAAATTGAATTGGAGGATGTATCATGAAAAAGATGCTTTATGGGCGAAGGTAATCCTGAATAAATATTGCTCTCATTCAAGAATTACATCGAGGGATCCTGAAAAAGTCCCATTGTCTCCTAATTGGAAAGCCATTAGCTTGGGGTTCCCTATCTTCCAAAAAGGAATTTCTTAGGGGATTGGGAATGGATCCAGGGTAAAGGTGTGGATGGACAATTGGGTTAATGGTGATTCTCTTAGGGGTATGATTGAAGGGCCTCTTAGGCAAGGAGAACAAAACTTGACAGTTGCGGATTTGTATTGTGGCCAAAATTGGAAATGGGAGCTGATTTCTTTTGATCTCCCTCAATCCATTAAAGAAAAACTTAAGGCAGTCCCAATTCAATTACATGGAAGTGGGAGAGATACAGTGTTGTGGAAATTCTCAAAGAATGGAGAATTTACTATTGGTTCAGCGTACCGATTGGCAAATCAAGGTGAAGAACCTGCCACGCCATTTTATGGACAATGGATCTGGAAATTAGATATTTTGCCCAGAATTTCTTGCTTCCTTTGGCTGTGTTTGCATGATAGTGTTCCAGTGAGGGAAGTTCTTGCGGAAAGGGGCATAAATTGTGACAAGGTATGTCCTTTGTGTAGAGACCAGGATGAAACTATAGTCCATGTCCTCCGTGAGTGTGTATTTAATCATAATTTATGGAGGAACTAGTCGCTAACCCGTGCGATGCACGGGAAGCTACTGAGTATATAACATGTACCACAATATATAATATTATATGATACATTAGGAAAAAATACAATTCATTGAACAAAACTCCAAAAAAATCTATAATTAAATAGAAAATTAAATTATTTTAGCAATACAAAACTATTCACTCACTAAAAACCAATTTGAAAACCTTTTTCAAAACCCAAGTGCCTTTTGATAGAAAACACCATACAAACACATAAAGAAAATTTGAACAATGGTTTTAATGAATTTAATTAAGAAAATTTTATTTGTTGAAAGTTGATAGAAGTACAGTTGTAAGGGCATGTTTGGTAGACTGTAATAGGCGTTGTAATGTAATAGTTATTCCTATAGTTTAGTTATTCTTTAGTTTGGTAATGTTTTTATTACAATGAATAGTTATTCCTTATGAATAGCTATTCTTCAAAATAAAGAATAACTATTCCTCTTTAAAAGGTGGTATTAGTTATTCCTTAGTAAGTGCAATAATTTTTATACTTAATATATTTTCAAATAAACAAACTTTCCATATACATCTAACAATTATAAAAATAAAAAGAGAGATACTACGTTTACAACAATTTTACAATATTTTTACAACAAATCACAAGTGGTTAGTTGTTATTGGTTCAAATTTGAAACTAATACTAAAATTACTTTTTTACCCCAACAATAACAACCAGTAACAACCTGCCACTTAGGATTTGTTGTAAAAATGTTGTAGACATATCATTCCTCAAATAAAAAATCATAAAAAATAGCACATATGTCTCTTAAATTTAAAAATAACAATTTTTAAGGAGATATAATTGTATGAGTAAGATATTTCCTAAAATAAATATTAAGTTTCATTCTAATGTTATAAGTTATAACCAAACTAGTGAATATATTTAGTTATTACATTACAAAACACTTTATTACTAGTAATAAAGATTACAATTCCTGTCGTAATCTTCATTCAGCGTACCAAACGTGCCTTAAGTGAGAGTCTTAAAAATTGTTCAAAGTTGTACATAAGCAAATAACCAAATAAGCTAACGGTCATTAACTACTAATTATTAAATGTTTGTTAGTGACAATTTTTTTTAAATCAAATAATTTGTAAACACCACATTTATGAAAGTAAAAAGACTAAGAATAAAGTACCAATGATGGAATGAGTAGCCACAGGTTTTTTATAAATTCAAATCAAAGATATTATAAACTTTTTTTTTTTTTTTGGCTAAATAACATAGATGTTGCAATCTTTACCTTCAAAAAATATCAATTGCTATATAAGTTCCATCATCGATGACACGGGAATTTCTCTATGTTTATATCTTTTCACAAAGTTATTTCCCCACAATAGGCATATCTAGTAAATCAAAATGCAATATAGAAATAAAAAGTCATATCCAAGCTAAATAACCTAGAACAAATTCTAGGATAAAGCAATAAAGATTCCAGAAGTCATGCATATATTGATGCATTTAGAAAAGGCAAAAGTAAACTAAGTTTTGACCAAAAAGCATACAAAAACTCAATAGATTAAACAATCAATGTATAAGTTCTATTGTTTTTGTTATTCCACACATAATTAAAAAGAACAGGTTGATCAAGAGAATTTCAATGTGAGTCCAATAGCAATCATAGCTAGACCTTGTTACTTGTAAGTTATTAGCTTTGCCAAGATGGATTGTTTATGGTAAACAATTGTAAGCTTCATTGGCAAAACTAATTCTTAGTTTCCATAACACTTAAAAAGCAAAATAAATAGATGTTACAATCAACAACCATAATGTCTTTATTTCATTGTTGCTCACTTGAGTTAATCACAATAATACACAATAAAGGCTTTAAACTGGTAGGTCATGGCTTGTAAAGAGAAGACTGGAACCTAATTTTTTGAAGAATATGCATGCATTGTATCAGCAAAACATAAAAAATATATGATATCATCTTTTATTTCCACTGATCTGTATCTATATAATATATTCAAAACATAGATATCAGATGTTCAACTTGTATAACCAAATGGGATAGCAGTCAAAAAAGAAGCAGCATGTTCTAGGTATTAAACAATCACAACAAAACAACAAAATAAAAGTATGGTTAAATATTAATAATTTGAATTATATTTAAGCTTTATGGTGGGCTAACGAACAAAAAGAAAAATAAAAGAAACCAAAGAGAATCTGCATACTAAATGGCACATACCCATACTTTGTGAAATCCAAAGGTGTAGTCCCCTCTATAATGACTCTATTTCGGTTTCGCAGACTCGCTTGCCATTCTACCAACCTATAAAAACAACTACCCTACAAAAATTTAAAATGCAAATCCAATACTAAGTAATATTTAGTCAAGAAATCAAACTTTTTTCCTAAAACTCAGTTTTAATTCACAAGATCTGCAATAGAAGTTTCAATTTTTAGGGACCTTGAGATGTGCTTTATTGTCTATGAAATCATAGTAAGGAATTACATTAAAAAATTAATGAGTAAACGAACTAACAAACCCAATCAATTTAAAAAATTCTTAGGTTTATAATAGACTCTTATAATCCAAATTTGCTTTTGAAACCAACAATACTCAAACTAAAAGCAATTCACACATTCATGAATTGGTAAAACTAAATAAAAGTTAAAACAGTTCACAGATATCTGATGCCATTCGCACTAAAATGGATTTAGTTGAAGAGAGAGAAAGAGAGTGACCATCTTGAAGGATTTGGTGTTTTGAGCAATATCGTTGTTGAGGAAGAGAGTGGAGTGGAGACTGAGGACTTCAAAGTTCAGAAAGAACAGAAACTTCGACTTTGACTCTTTGTTTTCCTCGTCAACCGCTTACTCTCCCATATCCTTCACATGTGTGTAAGATGAATTAGAAAAACCTTTTCTGTCATTCAAAGAACCAGAAGGGTAAGAAGGCTAAAAGCAATTCTATCCATTCATTGTATCTATTGGTTTGGGTTTAAGATAGGTAAAATTAGATTACTAAATTATAGAATGAGAGAAGGGATCTTGCCTTCAGTTTTTGAGCTTGCTTTGAAAATTTGCTTGATTCTAAGGATTTCTGCAAAATGAGCAAAACTTTTATGAAATTAAAGTCTCAAAATTATTATTGTAAGAAATAAAGTACAGTGGGAGGCAAAGAAAAGGAGAAGAACGTACAAAGATAGGGAGGAGAGAAGTGTTTGTGGTTTTCTTTTGGAAAGAAGAACTGCTATGAAACCTATAAAAATTGAAACTATCCAGAGCCAAGAAAAATGTTGCGTTAGTTTGCATTTTTTTTTAGTCTTGTGCTATTATTTGTAGAATTTAGAAATCAAAACATTTCACATCAACAACCAAACGAAAAGGCACCTTTTTATAGTTAATTCTTAAAATGTGTATTTAAAAAGTATTGAATTAATGGTTAGTTAAAAACGTAAAATCCTGAAAAATCACTATGTTTAGTGTTTTTAAATATTAACGTGGCTGAAGTTTATATAGCCACTTGTCATATCATATCCAATAAATGGAAGAAGTTACAACAAATAAAGGATGCGAGGAGGTTGTAACCTATTGGTGACTATCAGAATTCCATATAATAGTGGCATTTGAAGAGTCTTGGTTAATGGAAGGACACATGATAAAGTTGAAGATAAGAGTAACATTCGAATTTAAGGAGATGCTCAATAAATGTCAACCGGTAAATCTAAAAATAAAAAATAAAAAATAAAATAAGAAAATAAATGATGATGTGGCGCTGATGTGGCTTAACTGGAGCGTAGCAACAATAAATGCTACGCTTCAGCTTTTAGTAATATATAGATATAGATTTGGAGGTTCCTCCGTCTCTTGTTAATTCCTTTACTGATAATGTTGAAGTGTGGTTGAAACATAATTGTTTGAGTGCAGTAAGGTATAAAGGGTCTATTCCTTGGTGCTTTCTTTTTCTTTTTGCTATTTGGAATTTGCGGTAAAACAGGAATAAAGTTGTGTTTGAAAACTCTATTCCAAACACCATGCTTGATAAGGTGTGTCTCGGCTAAGCTAGGGAGTATTTTTACTGTGTAAGTAAAGCCAAGCAAGTTACATCAAGGGTTGTTGTTCCTATTAAATGGAACAAGCCTAATCCGGGTTGGTACAAGCTTAATACGGATGGAGCTTCGCTTGGGAACCCAGGTAGATCTGGTGGTGGAGGATTAATAAGAAATAGTGATGGGTGTGGAGTAGGGGGTACTCGAGATCTATTGGGTACACCGCAAGTGTTATGGCTGAATTGTGGGCTTTGAGGGATGGGCTCTCTCTTGCCATTCAGCTGGGAATTAGAAATTTAGAAGTGGAACTTGATGCCAAGGTAATTGTGGAGATGTTAAATAATGCTAACAGCTCTAACAAGAAATTTTCTCCAGTGCTTCACTGCAGATCACTCATGGCAAGTCTCTCACAGGTTCGGGTAGCTCATGTGTTTAGAGAGGCGAATAAGTGTGCTAACTATTTGGCCAAAAAGGGATACTACATGAGGCAGGATTTTGTTATTTTTGATGTTTCCCCTCTAATGAATTAGATAATTTATTTGTATTTGATAGTAATGGTTTGTACTGCTATAGGTGGGTAGCCTCTACTTTGACCTCTGTGGCCAATTTGTAGCTTTAACTGTAGCTTCTTTTATTGTTAAATATAAAGCCTTTTAACCCCCCCAAAAAAAAAAAAAAAAGAAGAAGACAGTAGAAGCAGTGGGCCCCAGTTGGGCCGGAAACAGAAGCAATTAGTGGACTTCCATCGTGGGATAGGATTAGAGCCTTTTTTATTCTTGGAAGTGAGTCACAGTCCACCAAGTCTAACAAGTGTCAAGTGTGTAGGCATGGGCTTCTAAAACTACAGTAAAAGCGCGCCGCAGCTTCACTTTTTTTTTTGTTAACACCACTGTTTACGTTTTCGGTTTCGGGTTTCCCCGTCTCTCTCCTCTGTTTAGGTTTAGTGATGTCTCACTAGTACTTACACTGCAACCTCGCCAACTCTCGAGTCAAACAAACTCAGCCCAGATCTCTCTCTCAAATTTTTTTTTTTTTCTATTTTTCATTTTCCTTTCTCTATTCTTATTTTTGTAAAAAAAAAAAAATTCCATTGACTTTTTCTAAATATTTAAAGTAACAATATTGATAATATTGACTTGGAATATACAGACCCACGATGATTGATTCCTTTCCTTACTCTCCGATTCAAAATTTAATTGAAAATACATAATTAGTTATCAAAGTCTAGTGTGTAGGCTGCTTTGCTTAGTGGGGTAGGGTAAGGGTTTAAGGGCTAAGGGGCAAAGCAGAGGTAAAGTTTATATTTTTTTGATTTTGGTAAACATGAGAGCGAGATTGGTAGTGTTCCCGATTAAAGGAAAGAACTGGTGCTTCACTCGATCAATCAACGACTCGCTTGCTTCTACTACTTTCGGCTCAGGTCATTCTCAAACACCTTCTACACTCAGAGAACTTTGGCGCAACATCTCCTCCAATCCCAAACCCTTTAACGCCAATGCAGAACTCCTCATCGATTTCGTCTCTCTCAAGGTCCCTCCTTTTTCACCTTTTCTCTTTTTTAGATTCATCACTAATCTCATTGATTCTCACCCTTTTCTCTTATGGGTTCTTTTCAAAAAGATGAATAACGCTTGGATTGGTCTAGAAAAAGCTCCTCAAGGAACTCTCAAGAACAAGATTCATTTGTGAGCTTCCTTTACTCCTCATTCTTTCTTTTGACCTTACTACTGTTTTCTTTCTTTACTCTCAGTTTTATATTTATATATACATAGGTTGGGACTGCGGCTTTTGTCACGGGTTAAGCCCTCTGAGATATTCTTGAATTTTTTTTTTTTGTTTCTATGAAAATGAAAAGTTTTTCACTTAATTATTCTCTATGCAATCATTTATGGGTTTTTACTGAGTTACCCACTAAAACAATTATTCGCATTGCTTGTTAATTGTTATATCCAAATTAAAAATGAAAAATTAAACCTTTTTTTTTGCTATAGTGTGTGTTCTACGGTTTTAATTCTTCTACATTTCATTACTGGCTGATATCTAATCTGAAACAAAGTTGGCAAAGAGGCATACACTACGCAATTATGTTCTTGCAAATAACATGTTAATTCAGTTAATGTTACCACTTTTAGCCTATAACTAATAATCATATGGAGTTTACATTTTTTTTTTTTTAACCTGCTATAGTATGCAGGTTCAGAGCTCTAACTTTTGTTCTTTTTGTATTATTTCTCTGTTCTGTAATCATGCCCTTTTTACACTGTTCTTACAATCTTGCAGTTTAAATGCACGACTTGTGCGTAGAAGGTTACGGCATATTGCCACGAGGTAATTTATTTTCCCTTCTTTTTCTTGTCTATCTGATAAGTCAGAAGTTGAAAATTACTGCTAGCTTTGTTTGTGTCACCGCTACTTTTCTTTGGTAATAAACTAGAGTTTGGTTGACCCCCAAAAGATACTCTTTTACCAGCTACTTACCACTAGATTCTCCAATACTGGAAATTAAAAGCAGTGCAGACCTTGGATTTCTGAATGAATATGTAGGAAGATAATGAATGCTAATGAAACTTTTTTTATATTCCTACCCAATCCCTTCTTCTTTGTTTCAAATTTTACTAGACTTACACTCCATGTAATTTTTTCATAGTCCTGCTTAACCTCAACCCTTTAGATACTCATCATCTGTGAAAAATTATCTTATGGAGCAATGAGTGGAATTGAGTAGAGCGGCCAAAAAGAATGCACATACTCCAGTTAAAGTAGTTTGAGGCATTATATTCTTGAGTATTTCTGTGATCTTTTTAGCCATTTCGTTCAAGGGCATGTAGAGTAGGGGCACATTTTTTTCAAGAGCTGCTGAGCTTAATGTCCTGTAAATGACTTTAAGATCTATTAGTAAAGCTTCTTGGATAATGACCCCAAGAACTAACAAGCTCATTTGTTTATTGTTTCATTTATATTTGTTTCTTGTAGATCTGTTATATTTAATTTCTGATTGGATGAAATTGATTTAGATTTTATTGTTTTTCTACAAGTGGGGGACATTTGATATGAAGTGCTATCTGATTATCAGGGGAAATATCATCCACAAGAAGTACTTCTATGGTTCAGTTGCATTGCTTCCCTTGTCAACTGTATTTACTGTACGTATGTGTTTACTTGCACTATCATTTTGGATTCTCAAGTTTTGAAGTTATACACATCGAGACATCTCAATATCCATATTATTTTTTCAAAAGCATTACATCATAATTCTTACTTGTTTTATTTCTTATTCTATTATAGGTTTTACCTTTGCCTAATATCCCATTCTTCTGGATTTTATTCCGGACTTACTCTCATTGGAGGGCTCTCCAGGTGTGTTCATGTTCTTACATATTGCGACTTGCAACCTAATTTGTTTTATGATGCATGCAACAATCTAAAAGTACGTTAGGGAAGTTCTAAAAAATGGGACTTGGAGTTGCATTCTTCACATGCTAATACTTGCAAGTAACAGCTATATTTTAAATCTGTTGAAATATTTGTTTTTTTCCTATTGAAACTCAACTTAACACAACAAATATTTATCCCAAAAGTTTGGATGACCTTACATGAATGATGCCTTGAAACCCTGCTCTAATTAGGCAACTATCACTTAGAAGCTCTGCAGTAGAACTTCTTTTTCATGGGTAGTCTTAAAACATGTTTCCCTAATCTTTGTGGCATATATATTACTTCAATCATGTGTGCACCCAATGGTCTTTGGATAGATGAGAAAAATTGGATTTTGACATACTTGTATGCATGTGTATATGTAACTAATTTCCACTTTTTCTAAGAAGAATATTTGTATCTACAACTGTATATGTTTCTTGGGCTGTCAACCATATTATATCAACATAGTAGAGAACAGGTAGGCCTTATAACTAGCTACCTTGTAAGTTGTCATGTTAAATATAAATTAACGAATGCACTAGTAAAGGAAGTCATTTGTTTCAAGTTGACTAGCAGAAGGCCTAAAAGAAAACGGTTTGAAAACAGCTGGCAAAAAGTATTGTCCCATAATATAACAGAGGATATACAGGACCATACCAGATCCTCCCAAGTGGTGAATAAAAAGGTTTCCTCAAGGCAGTAGATTGTAAGGCACTGTTGAGTTCATTTGAGATGTATAGGGATCATCACATAAGTAATTTATGTGCTGCCTCTAGATGTTGACTTTCCTGTTTCTATCATTTGCGTTGCCCCTAGTTTTTAGTTTTCTTTTGGATGGTGTCACTGTTGACCCTAGTGTCAGTTTTAAAAGATTTTGGAGCTCATTTAATATCAATGTTTTGGTTCTGTGGCTGTATTATGCATGAATTTACATTTCCCTCTTTATGTCTTCTTATTTTTATCTATCAAAAAAACAAAATGTCTTATTTATTTTATTTTATGTTTTTATATTGTCCTCCAGGGAAGTGAGAAACTCCTTCAGCTTGTCTCAGATAGCTCTTCAACTCTCAACTCTTCTACGGGGAATGAGAATGAAACCAAGCATGATGGCTCTAAATATGGTATCCATAATTCAGTTGGTTCTCCATGGGTAAGTTAATGACCCCTGTGGGTTGCCCCAGGCACCCCTTCGATCATTACCAGTTGTCTTGACATCTATCTTTGTATCGTCCATTATTTTGTTGCTTTGACCATTGATATTTGAAATTTTCATTTGGTCTCCATACGCTGGGTTAGATCTGACACACTATCTTTGAGGCTTGTTTGGTGAGGACTTTTTAGGTTAAATCTTAAACTTACAGAGCAAGGGTCTCTTTGTTCCCGAGTGGTGCTACGTGTAAACATAGAGGGGAGGACATGAACCACTTGTTTCATCATTGTGACATGGCGAGGGATATGTGGTCTCCTGGGTGTTTTTTGGGTGATGCCTTTTTCAGTGTTGGAGTTGTTGGCGTGTTGGATCTGGTGGTTTGGTGGGAGAAGTAGTAGGGAGGTATGGCACACTGCTCCTTTGTGCCTCCTTTTGTGGTGTATTTAGAAAGAACATAGCCCTTGATTCTTTGAGGGCCAAGAGCTTAGCGTGGTGAAGCTGAAATATCCTTTTCAGTACAGGGGTTATTAGACTTTGCGGAGTCCTTGTACATTTCTTAGTTGCTTGCTGTTTTTTTTTGGGTGTTTTCTTCTTTACGCAGTCAGTGTATTGGGATTGCCTTCTGTTTTAATTAATTTATTTACTAATTAAAAAAATCTTAAAAACTGTTATATAAAAAAAAAAAAAAAATCTTAAAAACTGATTAAAGCCTTCTTTTTATACCTTGTCATTGAATTTACCAAACCAAACAGGCAATCGATATGCCAACTATGGTAGCTGGATTATTTGCATTGGTCTTAATTCTATATAACAATTCGGCATATGTGTAATTGGAATGCTTTGGACCAATTAATGTTAATATAGACTTCCATTGTGGCTGCTCTTGCTAAAGTTTGTTAATATCTTTCTTTGTAATCAGGTTTTGCAGCCATCAAAGGAACTTGAAGAACTTCTTCATCGTGTAGATGGGCGTGGCGGTCTTAGTAAATGTGCCATTTCAGATATTTGCAAGATCTTTGATTTGAACAGCAATGATGTTCTAAAGTACAGGGATTCAATGTAGTTAATATCATTGTGTCGTTTGCCATCTGAATTGCAATTGTCAGATGGCATTTCAAGGAAATGAAATACACTTTCAATTTCTTTCCCTTCTTTTGATATTTGTTCTTGGAATAACTATGCCTGTCTTGTAACCTTGAACGAACAGAAGAAATTTTGAATATACAAGAAATGCTTGGATCAAAGTATCCAACCATTCAAGGTTTTTCCTGATACTTGAAGAGCGCTCATGAATAATATTTGATTGATCTACTTTAGGCTTTGTATTTGCTAAAGTGAAGGCCTTGATAAGAATGGAAGATTGTGTTTGCATTTGGTAAAAATGGATGTGATAAAATAGAGTAGACAAAGATCGTGATTAAAAAAAAAAAAAAAAGAGCTTTACAAATCAGTTCGAGGGAGCATAGAGATTCGCTGGGGGTAATATATAGTATATATAAAATAAAGAAAATTTATTTTTATTTTTATTATAAATTTTTTTTGAGGTAATAAAAATTATTTTATAGTAGTTAATAGTAGTTTTATTAGTGGTGTTTGATGGAATGAGTATGTTGATAAAGATAGAGTTAATTTAGAAAGACAAAATTGAATTGACCAAATTTTAAAAGAAAAAGAAAAAAAAGAATATATATATATATATATATAAAATCCCCATAGAAGGGGTACAAATTATCGTCCATTTTAAGGGGTGTTTCATGAATTCAAACACCAGCGACACTAAAAATTTTGACCGACAATACAAAGGCTGCCTTGCAACCTTCTTGTCTATCTGAATAAGGAAGAGTGAAGAGAGATGGATAATTTCAACTCAGGAGGAAATTGGAGTATGATCCCATCCATCCCAACCCACAGCCACAGTAACACCTCTACACCTTCCAATCAAGACCACCTCTACCTCAATCCCCAACAACCACAATCACAACAGTTTCAACTTCATCCACAACAACAACAACAAATGCACTATCAGCAGCAGCAGCAACAACAACAACAACAGCGTATCCTTCAACAACAGCAGCAGCAGCAGCAGCAGCAGCAACAGCAACAACAGCATCAGCACCAATCACTCGCCTCCCACTTCCACCTCTTACATGTACATGTACCCCTTTTCTTTCTTTCTTTCTTTCAATACCCTAACCCCTTTTACATTCTTATTTACATCTCTATTATGTTTGTGGTTACAGATGGTGGAGAATTTAGCGGAAGTTATTGACCGTGGAACCAGGGACCAGCAATCAGATACTTTGGTACGCTGCTATTGCTATTGCTACGCCTTCTCATTTCTATTTTACTATTTTCTTTTCTAATATTTTGCAAAATCCTTTTTCTTTTTCTTTCTTTTTGGGGGTTTTAATTACCATATTTAATTGTTATGAAAGGTGGCTGAGTTGAATACCCACTTTGAGAAGTGCCAGCTTCTGTTGAATTCAATTGCGTCTTCAATTCCCACCAAGGCTATGGTAATTGCCAACTCCTTTTTTTAAATCAAAGTTATTTATTTATTTTATCCCCTTGGGTTTTATATGAATTTATGTGATTTACGAATTATTGGTGGTGTTTGTTTTTCCATGTTATGTGCATTGTAGAGTATATGAATCCATTATTTGGAATCAATTGTGGTGAGAATGGTTCAACGAACCATGTTGAGTTGTTCATTTACAATGCGTTTATCAGTTCTAAACCATGTATATAACCTATAATGTAATGTGGGCTTATTCAGTTTTCATACTACATTGGAGGATGACATTGTACCGTTATTATTATTATTTTTTTTTTGGCATAATCAAAGATTTTTATGGGGTTCATTTTACCTCGTGTTTTAGTTTGTTTGTGTATTTGGGGAATTTGAGAGTTATTGTTTTGTTTGCAGACAGTTGACAGTCAGAAGCGGAAGCTGGAGGAAAGTGAGCAGTTGTTGAATCAGCGGAGGTCTGTATTGCTTGATAATTTGAAATTTGTTGCAATATGTGCTTTAATTCAATATGTGTTATCTATTTATTAATTTATTTCATTACTAGGGATCTGATTGCAAAGTACCGAAGCTCTGTTGAAGGACTTATCAAGTCCGAGCCATAACCCTATCACCCTTGTTATATGTGGTAAGATATATGTTATATTTTGTTTAATGGCCATGTAAGTTGAATGGGGAATGAATGCTAAGTAAATGACATCAATTTTTGCTTTAGTTTTAGTGACTGTTTTTTGTCCTTCCAAGTTACATAAGATTTTTTGCCAAATGGTCTTCTTGTTTCTTGATGACCTACTTTGGCCTTTTCATCTTAAAAGTTATTCTTAGGAAAAAAAAACTGAAACATTAATGAAGAAAGAAAGCTGTTTGGGGTTGGATTTTCATTGATTTTGAGAATAGAGGTATGTGGTACAACCTCTATGACATAGGACAAATTGGAGAATTTGTCTACATGTGCTTGTGATGGATTCAGTGTTTTGGTAGGTAAAAGAAAGGGCTTGATTTGGGGTTATAAGGAAGAAGAAAAAGAAAGGTTTTTATGGTGTCCAGGGGTTGTATGAACAGTAAACGTGAACAATACTATAAGAAATAGAAGAAGAAGAAAAGGAAGAAAAGAACAAACAGAGGACAACATGCCTTAATGCTCAAAACACTCAATTATTTTATTACTCGTCTTCACCTCACTCTTTCTTGTATTACTAGTATTAGGACTCCTAATGGTTACTTGGGTATGTCTTGATTTCAATAAAATATTTATTACTTATCAAAAAAGGACTCCTGGACCGTAGAAGTATAGCACCCATAGTTTGACTGGTAAACTGAAACCTAATAAAAGACTAATTTGGATCCAAAGAAAATAAAATCTTAGATAGTTAGGATTTTAGAAAATTTTAGACTCATTTAAACTACCAAATACCCTTAGTTCACAGGAATTACGGAGACTACAGATTTGCCCTTGACTACAAAAATGACCACAACTAATAAAATAAATACCCAAATAAAAAACTATTTTAACCTTAAAAGACTCATACGTAAACCTTTAAAACCTCACAACTTTACTTCATTTGGACTTCACACATGGACCCAGTAAAATAATTCTTGAATAAGCAAATTTGCAAGGAAATGGCTGCATCACTCTAATGGACTTTGTTCAGCTGAGCTAGCTGGTGTAGCCACAAAGCTAATTGATGGTATAATCTTCAGCCTGAATAAGTGTACTACCATCATGTTCTTTGATGCAGAATGCATTTGGGCCTAGACTGTAAGGGCTCACCTTTTCAAACTTTTTCTTTAACTTATTTTCTGTCTGTGTAGCCTGTATTGCAGGATGCATCTGACTTTGTGTGAAGTTTTGATTTTTCGAATCCCAGTTTTGTGATAAAGTTTGAGATGCAATTATTTCTTTTATATTTGTTGGTCTGCTTTTGTAGAATTTTCTGAATGGATTTTTTGACTAAAATTTTGTTTTCCCTATATGTAGAATAACAGAGGTTTCACTTTTCGGGCAACAACATTTACCAATTTTTTGGAATTTGAAACAAATATTTTAAAGAAAATCAATTTATGTGTATTTGAGTCCCTTTTTATTATTATATATTTTTTATTATTAACAAACAAAAACAGTACAGTAGAACGTTAGACACTTAATAGTTACAAGGATAGAGAACTAAAAGTAGGAGAGGCAAAATGAAAAAAAGGGAAGAAAAGTAAATGCATGAACATAGCTGAAAATCATGGGATTCCACTTAAGGTGCACAAAAGTTTATCTTCTGCTTCAACTTCCTTCTGCACTTCTCGAAATAGTATTTCTGGTGCAACTCGATATTGTAGATTGTGGAACATTCCTGGTAGCACTTCTAGATCTTCAAAAACCACCAAAGTCTCCCAGCCTAGTTTTTGTTTATGGTGTAATATATTACAAATCCTTCCATCTGTAAAAGAACTAAAGCTTCTCTATAGCCCTTCCTTCAAATCTCATAAAGAGCCTCTCTGATAGTGAGCACAATCGCCAGGTTTTAACGGGCTAGGGGAAACACCCATTTAATAGTCTAGAGCCATTTCAATCTTTGCAAATAAAAGCAGATCCTTTCCAATGGTATTTTTTTTCGAATTTCAAAATCCCCTCCAATCATTAATTCCTATATTTACTACGTTATGTGAGGACATAGTTTCAGTCTGAGTCGACCAAAGGTTAACAAGCTTTTGGGAATAAAGCAGTACTTGACTAGTACTTCAAATCTTGCCTTCAAAAACAGCACTTTAAAAAAACTAGAATGTGAGTAAATCCCATTGTTGGAAAGATTTTCCAGTCAAACAATGATCCTCTGTGCAATTGAGTGCAGTTGAATCTCATCAGGCTGAATCAATTGGCCTGATCCAAACCCAATAGTCTGCATGTAGTCACAATCCAGAAAAAGCTGATCTTAGGTTTCCTATGCATTTTTACAAAAAAGAGCATGAAGTTTCAACAGGAAATTTTCTATGCTGTAGTTTCGCTTTGATGGTTTATGCATTATTGCTAAGGAGCTGCCACATGAAAGTAATTACTATTTCAAGAAGTTTCTTATTTATCAATAATTGGCAAGTCTTCTTAACCAGATATTAACCAATCACCATTATGCAAAATGGCAAGATTATAGTGCTTGGAAAGCCAAAATTTGAAAAGCATTGATTTAAGATGTTCCGAGCATCACCACTGTGATACTGCTTCTTAACGAGTCCAATATTCCAGCTACCTAAATCAGGGATGATCAGATCATTCACTGTATGCATCTGGTTATTTGACACCCTAGATAAAATCTGTAGCTTTGGATGGAATTGATTAGTGTTATTCAAGTCAATTTCCTTACCTGATCCAATTTGCCACCGAGGTTGGGTTAATAGGATGCCTTGACAAGAGATAATTCCCTTCCATTTCCATGTAGCACTTGGCTTTGCCTTTGCCTCCTAAATGAAATTTTGGTTCTTAAAGTATTTACTTTTAAGTACCAATGCTAGCAAAGTTCTTGGCTTCTGAGCAATTCTGCAAAATTGCTTTGCAAGGAATTATTCAGACACTAATAGTGGCTCCAATGTCTTACTGCTAGTTTAATATCGTGCAGATGAATGACTTTTCAATGGATGTCTTGGAGATTGCTGAGGTTAAAACCTGGTTTATCAGCTCTGTATCAGCACACCCTTTATGTTGTTATCAGAGTACTTAAGGTATTAAGTTCATGTTCTTTTACAGGGATGGTAAATTTTTGTTAGATGGAACATGGAAGAGATGGAAAGAGTTCACCAAGATCTAGTATCTTGGTGGTCATTCTTGTGATATATATTTTTTTGTTGGTAAGTTATACATTTGGTAGGATTAGAACCCATGATGTCGCCTTCCACCATACTCTTTTTTAATGAGGAACTCCCTCAAAGTATGGGCCAGTGGGACCACCCGAGGGGTTAAACCCTGGACACCTACACACCCCCATTCTCCTCCTTACTCTTACAAGAGAAGGAGAACAGGAGGTGCCATTCTTATAATCACCATTGCCTTGGTGTAATAGCCCAAGCTGCAATCCAGCCCTAGAGCATCGCTATGCATGTGTGGAAGACAAGACATGAGACTAGGATCAAGAACATAGTGCAAGACTAAGACTAACCAAGAAATGTTAAATAGATTGTTACAAGTAGTTGTATGAGTTGTTAGTTAAAAAACCGAACTTTAGCTTTTCTTGGTGTTAGCTTTGTATAATCCTAGTATAAATACTAGGCAAACGTGTACTCAAGGCTCATTATGAAAGTTGATGCAAATTTCCCTATTCTCTTACTAGACTCTCTTCTTATTCCTTTTTCTTCTTCTCTTGGAGGGTGACTAGGCACTACCTTGAATAAAGTCAAACCCGTTACCCTTTCCCCATGCACTTATCATTACTACAATACATTTCATCTCCCAGCCATGTGCACCACAAGCAGTTTCATTACACTTAGATTGGTCACTGTTATCTCCAAATAGTGCTTGCAACTTTCGCTTAAGATATTGGTTAGGGTTTCCTTCAATTTGACCTCAGGTTTGCAAGAACAACATTTCCTGTCTGCTCTTACCAATGAGTGGATCTTTTCTGCTGAATGTCATTAACTAGCCTTTCTAGGCCATTTTGTTGGCAGACTCCTTCAATAACATAACATCCTCAAGGCTTTGCAATCTCAGTTAAAAAATATGGATAGGGTTGACTTCATGGTTTTAGGATTTTCTGTCAATAAAGCATCGGTGCCTTTCTAATGAAATCGCAAAAACACCTAATGTTTCCCGGGGATGATTTTTAGATATAATTGTTTCTGATTTCAAAGTCAGATATATTTTGCTCACATAAAACTTGTCTGGAGATAATATTTAATGTTCTCTCTGCTTGGCATTCTCATTTCAGGTCTAGTTGCTTCAGAGCATTCTGTACAAGCTCCCAAGTTCTAAAGGAAAGCCAGAGGTCCTAGAACTGTGGGATTAGATTTGTTTCTGTAGTTCTTCATGTGCTATGTTGTTATTATGTTTACCTATTAACATGTATGACAGCTCCATGAAATGGTCATTGGTTGATCCAGATTTAATGAGACACTTTGGTGACCTAAAAGCTTCTCTCCAAAGTGCTTCTATTTATTCTGTCCATCTTCCCTGACAATGTCGCCACAGCATATTATTTTGAGTAATGGCTTTGGTAGCAGTGTTACGATGAGGTTTCATTAGGGTAAAATCAAAAGTTGTAAAAGGGACAAGGTGTAAAAAGTCATTTTATAGGCAATGACCATAATTTAAAAAAAAAAATAAAATTGAAAAAGCACAATAATTTGTGTTATGCAAGTAATTCTGGGCATGTGTACATATACAATTAAGAGCAATCACACGCACATATATAAGTTTCTACCTAATTGTAAAGGCTAATAAATTTGAATTAAGGCTTTTTATATTTTCAATTTTTAGGTAAATGAATTAAGTCCGAATTTGGTAAGGATAGGGTGTAAAACTCATGTTTTACACTATCCAATAATAGATTGTCACATCAGCATTTTACTTAAAATTCAATTTATCCTACCACACCTCATAACATCTCAATCAACTTCCAATTTAGTTAGATTTATATATGGATATTAGAATTAATTAGATGTGGTTGTGCTTATTCTTAAACATGTCATAAGACGATGTGACATATTAGAATTTGAGGGGATAAAACATGTGTTTTACACTACGTCCTTATCGAATTTAATTTCAAATGAATTTGCATATAAATAAAACTCATACTAAATTAGAGTATAATTGAAAGGACACCAATATGAAATTGGAGCGTATTTAAAATTTAAAGACACTTGGTACAAAATTGGAGTTCAGTTATAATCTAATTTGACACTTTATCCACCTAAAGTTTGATCGAAATTTAAGTTACCTACTTTTGGTTTGAAATCTAATGATGCAAGTGTTTCTACTGGATTCTTTTTTTATCTTATTTGATCTAGTATTTTTTTTTTTTTTTTGGAGGAGAGAGACATAAAAATAGAGTAAAATTACATATTTAACCATATTTTTAACAATGTTGGTTAAGGAAATCTAACTGAGCAAACCTTAGGTGGATAAATTGTCAAATTTTAAACTACAAGTAACAATTTAAATTTTGGTCAAATATGAGTAAGTTGTAATTTGTTCTAAAACTTACAAGAAAGAAAAACAGGAGAGGAGGAGGGTGGTATATAAATCATATACTATATAATAAAAGTTGGATTTAAAAGTCGTGGTTGCACCAAGTGTCTTCACCAAATTGCATAAATTTTTTGAGGTTTAAAAAAAAAAAAAAAACAATTCTTGTTCTTATTTTCTTCTCCTATAATTTTTAAGTTGACAATAATCTTTTTTTTTTATAGGTAATAATAGCTTTATTGATAATAAAAGCACAATGAATTTACGATAGTAAACTCACTGCACTGAAAAGAATACAAACCAATCAAAAGGAAAGACTAACAGAATTAAGGAAGTCAAACTAAGAATAACAATGCGTAAACCCCCAAATCTGGGACCACTCAAACAAAGTCCTGAGTAGCAAAGACTTCACACAGTCTACAAGTCTCTCAGTATCCTTAAAAGTACGGGCATTGCGCTCCTTCCAAATTAACCACATAATACATGCTGGAACCATATTCCACACTTTGGAAGTGTGACTCCCCAACCAATTCCACCATGCAGTAAGAAGAGAAGCAACACTCTTCGTCATTACCCATTGTACCCCAAACAAATGAAGGACTTCACTCCACAAAGTGTAAGCATACTTACAATGGATCAATAAATGATCCACAGTTTCCTCATCACATCGACAAAGGCAGCACCAATTCACAAGAGGTAACTTCTTCTTAACTATGTTATCTATAGTAAAAAGCCCACCCCTAGTAGTTTTCCATAAGAAGAAAGCCACCATTTTATGTACCTTAACACACCAAATGCTCTTTCAAGGAAAAGACACCAAGAGGGCTGCTAGCAATGAATTATAGAAAGAGCGCACATCAAAAACACCACTACGATTCAAGTGTCATATCATGGTATCATCACCCCCCTTAGGTAACTTAAAGGAAATATACACAAAGAACTCATAAAAGATCCGTGTCTCCTAATCTTGAAATGCATGACGGAAACGTAAGTTCTAGCTTCTACCACCGTCATCTGGAGCATAATCAACAATTTCAGAAATCATAGCTTCCTTGTTCACAACAATAGCAAACAGTGCCGGACATAAGTCTTTCAAGGCAGTAGGGCTACTCCAAGGGTCATACCAGAATTTGATGCGAAAACCCTCACCGGCCGCATACAACACATAACCAAAGAAACTCTCAGCCCCCTTCCTAATGTTTTTCCACATACCACATCCATGAGTCCCTCTAACAACTCTAGTACACCATCTTCCACTGGATTCCCCATATTTGGAAGCTATAACCTACCTCCATAAACGTGTGACCTTAGTCCCAAATCTCCAGAGCCACTTCCCAAGCAAAGCTTGGTTAAACAGCCCAATTTTTCGGATCCCCAAACCACCAGACTCTACTGGCCACACAACTTTCTCCCAAGCAACAAATGAGAATTTAAAGACCTCATTAGATCTCCCTCAACGAAAATTCCTATGAATCATCTCTAATTTGTCTGCCACATGTTGTGGAATAGTGAATAAAGATAAATAATAAGTAGGGAGACTTGATAAAGTACTTTTCAATAAAGTAAGTCTACCTCCTTTTGACAAATATAACTGCTTCCAACCTGTAAGCTTTTTTTCCATCCTTTCAATGATAGGGTTCCAAATTGAGGAATCCTTATAATGTGCCCCCAAAGGCATCCCCAAATAAGACATGGGTAAATAGCCTACCTTACAACATAAAATACGAGATAAGGCATCCAAGTTCCCAACCTCACCAATCGGCACAATCTCACTCTTACCAACATTTACTTTCAGTTCTGTGATAGCTTCAAAGAAAAGTAGAACCATGCGAATATGTAATAATTGTTCCTTGGAAGCATCACAAAATAGAATAGTATTATCAGCGAACAAAAGGTGAGAGATATGCAAACCTCCACGTGTATTGGAATTTGCCTGGAAACCACTGATAAAGCCTCCATCCTCTGTCCTTTTCAACAACCTACTAAATACCTCCATTACTAATAAGAATAAGAGTTGAGATAAGGGATCCCCTTGGCAAAGACCACGAGAGCTACCAAAGAAACCAACTGGAGATCCATTAATAAGGATTGAAAAACGAGCAGTAGAAATACACGTCTTCATCCATCTCCCCCACTTCTCCCCAAAACCCATCCTCTCCATAAGGTAAAATAAGGCACTCCAACTCACATGATCATAAGCCTTCTCAATATCCAATTTAATAATCACACCCAGAATACCACTCTTCAATCTACTATCCAAGCATTCATTTGCAATAAGAACAGAGTCAAGTATCTGTCTTCCCCCAACAAAAGAATTTTGGGAGTTGGAAATAAGTTTATCCAACACAAAACGAAGTCTATGTGCCAAAACCTTTGAAAGTAGCTTGTACAGACTGCCCACAAGGCTGATTGGGCGAAAATCTCTAATATTGATTGCACTAAGCTTCTTGGGAATCAAACATAGAAAGGTGGCATTGAGTGATTTTTCAAAGATACATTCTTTATGGAAGTCTGCAAAAAAAGTCAAAATTTCCTTCTTAAGAACACACCAACATTTTTGAAAGAAAGCCATAGTAAAGCCATCTGGATCGGGAGCCTTATCTCCCTTAGCCTCCCATAGGGCTGCAATGATCTCTTCCTTCTCAAACTCCCTTTCTAAAGTAATCCGATCAGTTTCATCCAAATTTGCAAACTCTAAACCATCAATAGTGAGCCTCCAAGATTCGGTCTCTTGATACAAGGCCTTATAAAAACCCACCACTTGATCCTAAATTGCAGACTCATCCTCATACAAAATACCCTCAACCTCCACACCTCTCATAGTATTTGTACGTTTATGAGAATTAGCAAGTCTATGAAAAAATTTAGTATTATTATCCCCTTCTTTTAAGTACAAAGCCTTTGATTTCTGCCTCTAAGAAATCTCCTCCAAGGAAGCTAAATACTCAATATTAGCCTTTATCTCAGCCCTTCTTGCACTATCTGCATGTGACAAAGTTTGCAGCCCTTCTCTCAAATCTAGGTCCAGAAGTTCAGACAGCAAGGATTTTTTCTTAAAAGCCATATCCCCAAAAACATGTTTATTCCAATGCTTCAAGTTTCCCTTAAGAGCCTTTAATTTGTATGCTAGAACATAACTAAGAGACCCTACAAAATGGTATCCTTTCCACCAACCTCTCACAAGATCCACTAAACCCTCCACCTTAAGCCACATATTCTCAAATTTGAAAGAAGTCTTTCCCCTCGACTTTCCACCCGCCTCCACAAGAAGAGGACAGTGGTCCGAAATTACTCTAGGAAGAGGCCTTTGAATCACATCTAAAAAATGATCTTCCTAATCAGCGACCAACACTCTATCAATTCTAGACATAGAAAGGGTTTTTTGAGTCACGGAACCATGTATACTCACCCCCCACCAATGGTATATCAACTAATAAATTCCTCTCAATAAAGTTCAAGAATTTAAACATGGCTGGACTGAAAGAAGAACAACCAAGGCGCTCTGCTGGAGATCTGATGATATTAAAATCACCAAAAAGACACCAAGCAGCACTCCACCTCCCACTCACACTATCAAGTTCAGTCCACAAAGCATCCCTAGGACCATCAGCATTCGAACCATATACCTCTGTACATAACCAAGCAAAACTGTCTACCAGCCCTGTAACAAAATAGAAACAGAAAAGCATCCAACCATACAATCTATTTTTTATACACCCTTGTATCCCAAACTAGAATAACCCCCCTACTGTATGAATAGCATCCAAAGCCTTCCAATCAACAAAAGGGCTACTCCAAAGACTTTTCACAACAGCAGAATTGACAGAATCCAACTTGGTTTCTTGGAAACACACTACATCACACTTCCACTCCTTAAGTAAATTCTTCACCGTATCCCTTTTTTGAGGATTGTTTAATCCACTCACATTCCAAGATAAGATTTTCAAATTCATGGACAACTACCTGAGCCCACCCTACAAAAATTCTGGATCTCTTTGGTTTGTCTACCAGATTGCCCCTCATAGTTAACGGAAGAGACTAAACTCCTCAATTCCCTCATTCCTTTTTTTGATGAAGATGCATTATGACGCAAACTACCTACCGTGAGTTGTTTTTCCCACACTTTCTTAAGCTTTTGAAAAAAGGCAATGCATTGCTGTTCGTATGAGTCAATAGGAAAACCCACAAATTTACCAAAGCCCTTGATCTTCCTCTTCACCCACACTGAAGGTTCCAAGTCCTCCCCCACAAGAAAATTATCTAGTTTAGTCTCCTCTGAAACTAATTCCATACCCCTTTAGGGATCCCACACTAGCCAGAGGCACATATTCCAAAGCATTCCCAACATCCTCATCCTTACCTGACCCCATGGGGTTGACCTAGTCCAGTAGCATGATTTCATCATCCTTAGAATCAAAGCCCAACTCAGACAGGGAAGAGAAACAATTATTACCCATCAGCTGGTGGCGATGGAACATATCGGAAAATTCAGAAACCAATAGAGGTAGGGAAGCAGGTGGTTCGGCATTGACAGGTTGCCCACCAGAGTTAAGGACAAGCCCAGAGCTTAGATAGTCCTCCGCTGGACCACCGGCGACCCTCACACTAAAACCCATACAACCCACCTCAACCCTGCTAGAGTTAGGGTCCATTGGAAGACCACCGACAGCCCTAACTTTGCCATTATACCCATCGGACCTTGAAAAGACACCACCAATCTCATCGGTACCCGGAAAAACCATCAGTGGCTTCTTGGTAGAACCGTGGGGGTCCGAATCTTCACTAAACTGGGTTCCCGCTGACGAAGCGTGAGTCAACATCTCACCCACACACCCCTCGATCCTTGGGAGGCCTCCATCCAACTCGCCGGTACACGGAGACAACATCAGACCCTTCTCGGTTGAAACATGTGAACCCAATCCTTCTCCCACCTCCCAGTACGTCTTTCAGTCAAACGTAGCATATTTTTAATGAACTCGTTGTGGGCTTTAGTGGGTTTGGCCCGCTGAGTTTGATCACTATTCAACCCAGGCTCTAGCAAAACAGGGCCCATCATAACCCCTTTTGGTTTGACAAAGTTACTCTAGTGGACCTTACGGTTAGGAGTCCCTTCTAAGGCAACAGTAATTTTCAAAGAGAAATGGGCCTGAGTCCATTTGGCAGAAGGCCACGCAAGGGTCTATTAATAGGATGTTTATTTAAATTTTGAAATCCCCCAAAACTCTCATTCTGATTTAAATTCCCAGGAATATTAGGAAACTGATTCTCCAAAAATAACTTCCTTCCTGATTTCATGTCTCCATTTAGATTTTTCCAAACTTGATTCGCTGAATTATCGGTTGACTTTTCAAGCCCAACACCACCACCAGCTACCTCCTTCCCTGGCCTAGATGTTAATTTTCCCAAAAAGAATTCACGTAGCTTCAATTCAAAGAAAGCCCAACCGCCCTTATTCCTCCCTTCCGGTACACACAAACAGCCACGTCTTACCCCATTATGATACTCAAAGATCTCCAAAAAAAGACCCCTCTTATTCGACCTACTAGAAAGTTCCAAAATTTTATATTGCTCGTGGAACCATTTGAAAAAGTGTTTCTTGCTAAAGTCCCACTGACACAGCTCTACCAAACAAGCAATGGTCCAATCCAATCTCGATCTACCAACTCGGATAGAGCCATGATACCTACCCCTTTTTCCAGTGATGGAGTAAGCATCCATACGGCCTCCATCAAAAGCCAAGAGGAATGACTTGGAATCAATACGAAAAGAAAAGGAATGCTTCCTTTCTGGTATCCCTGGTTTGGGGTTAAAAGGCTTGAATTATATTGCTACATAGTTATAAGAAAAACACACACACACACACACACACAAAACAGAAACGTTATTTGTTCATACTTCTTACCTATTTACCAAACTTTTTGTGGATAAACTAAAAAAGAAAATTGTAAATAATGAATTACTCCTAAGTATTTGAGTTTAAAGTAAACACATTCTCCTTAAAATTCTATATATAATGAAGGGGTATACATATATACTTATATTCCACTTTTTATGGGATAGCAACAAACACATTTATTAAATTAAAATCTTAATTTCAATAGGATTTAAATTCTATAACAAATGGAATTCTACCTCTATATATAAGCTTACTCTAATATGTGAGTGTTTAAATCCTATGACAACACATGTATGCATTCTTTCTTCATTATTATTTTTTCATATTATTTAAGCTATTTTTCTTTAACTTCAAAAAGAATTAATAAAAACTTCTCACACAAGTACTTAAATTCATGAATTCCACATTATAAATTGATAGATAGATTAACCCAGTTCATAATATTAAACTTTTGTAATCATTTGTTATCTTCATGAATTCATTTAGAAATTTATAGATAGATAAACCCAATTCATAACATTAAACTTTTGTACTCATCTATTATTTTCTACATTAATTGGTTCAAATTTTCATCACATACTCACACTTTCATCTCTCAAAATGATAGAGGAAACAAATAGGTATATTCTTTGTTTTTTTTTTTTTTTTTTCCTACATTTATATCTTAATTTATGATTTTTGTTAGTTTTTTAATTTTAAATTATTAATAAGTTAGATTATATTCTTAATATTAAATTTAAATTATTGTTTACACATTTTTAGTTGTGTTATATTCTTCTAAAAAAATAAAATAAAGAAAAGAATTGATATCAATTTGGTAACAAAGATAAATAGATAAGCCTAAGAAACATTTACTAATAATAGTTTTATGACTTTATCAATAATTTATTAATGTGATTTAAATTCAAATAGACAATTAATTTATTAATGTGATTTAAACCCCACTAAATTATTTTTAAGGGATTGGTTTTAAAAAAAAAAAAAAAAAAATTTCAGAGTGATTTGCAAATTATTAACGGCTATGCATATGCTAACTTCTAATTACCAAAATCAACAATTGAAATACTAATCTATATGAAATACCAATTAGATATTTGTATGAAACAAATGGATTATAACAAGAATTAACTAAACAAGGATAAGACAGCACCACCACCAGCGACCTATATGCAAGTATTTTTTTTACACTTTTAATGAACAATGTTTTTGGAGTGATTATATTTATATTTATTTATGGTTATAATATAAGTGTTTTTGGAGTGATTATATATATTTATATAAGATTATAATTAATTAATCATTTTTTAGTCATTCAACAACATTAATTATATTTTTTATTTTATTTTTAGAGTAATGTATGTTCATTGAGTTGATGTTAGGTCAACTTCTGCCTTTATTGGGACATTTTGACTGAAAAATATACCTACACAAGTAGCACCATTTTTACTTTCAATTATATAAAATAATAATTCATTTATTTATTTAGCTATTATTATTTTTAAATAAAATTATGGGATAATTACAGTAAACCCACCTATGATTAGGCCCGTTTTCACTTTGCCTACCTGTAATTCAATCATTTACACTTCACCCACAGACGTTAGAAAAACAAATTTTTAGAGAAAAACAAACATAACAAAAATAAAAAAGTTAGGGTTTTGATTACTTAAGAACTTCTACAAGAACAAAGTACATGGAGCAAGGATGACTTGGATGCTGATAAAGTCACAAGCATCCAATAAGAAAGGCCAGGCACAGGACTGAATGGAAGAGGGGCTCTGGAAGTTCTTGCAGCACTCCAAAACCTCTTGGGGGCAGACCCGACTCGGCGAAGGACTTCAAAGGAGTATACTTACCCAATTTCACTTTATACCCACTCACCACAACCAGGCCATCTTTCACAATTTCATCCTCTTCTTTTCCTTGGTGGGTTTTGCTTTCCTTGTCATCCTCTTTCGGTTTCTTATTTTTACTCTTCTTCTCTTTGGCCTCGATTTCTTCATGCTTTCGCTTAGGATTATTAGCTTCAGGTTCTTTGGCTTTGTCCTTGTTCCTTTGTTTATTCTTCTTCTTCTTCTTCTTCTTTATCTTACTTTCTGGTTTTGTGGGGTGTTGAATCACTAGGAAGAACGCCTGTGGTTGATTTAATTTTGGCAGTGGTTGTGTGTTGTGGTTTGCGATTGGTTATGGGTTTCAAAGGTGGAGTAGCCACCATGATGACATTGCTCTGCTTCATGGGTCTCTTTTTTTTTTTTTTTTTTTTTGGTGGTTTTTTGGGTTATGGGTTGATCTGATTTAGTTATGGGTTTCAAAAGTGGTTGTGGTGACTGTTGGTGGACGGGAGAGAGAGAGAGAGAGACAAATTTGGACATGGCAAACCTAGTTTTGGGTCTTTAGAAGCAAACCCAGTTTTGAGATTGTTCATGCTATTGAGGCTTCCAACTGTTCATTCGTTCGGGTTGTTGGAAAAACCTTCATATGTTGGAGGGAGTTTGTTATGGTGTGCCTATGATTACATTGCCTCTTGCTGAACAGTTCTTGAAGTTTCTGCATTTTTGAAGTTCTTAAGCAACTTTTTACCATTTTTACATAATGACATTTTTTTATCTTGTTTTCTTTTGATTTTGTATGAATTTTTTGTTTTGGGAGAAGAGAGACATCCCAAAGTCAGAACCTCACCCTCACATGAAAGCACGATCAGAAAAATCAAAACACTAGCTCAATACAAGAGGTTTTTGTGTTTCTAGGGCTCGTGAGGAAAAGATTCAATAGTTCGTGTTTTTGATCCGTGTTATGTTTTGATTTTTAATAAAATGGTGTTTTTCTAACGTTTGATGATGAGGTGGATAACAGATTGAACTTCAAGTGAGTAAAGCGTAAATGATTAAATTACGAATAGGTAAAATGAAAACGGATCATATCACACTTGAATTTACTGTCATTATTTGTAAAATTATAGAGTACGTTTTATGAGTTTATATTTAAAACTGTGCAGGTGCACGTGCAGCGCACGGGTTTTAAACTGGTATAAATATAAAAGAAGAAGAGAGGTAGACGAAATAGAAATGGAAAACAGATTGGTTTTCACTTCTCACTCAGCTTATCGGAAAGGTTTTCAGTCGATGGCGCCGGAAGCCGATCACGACATCAAGGACGATGATGAGAAGAATCCTCGGCCTCTCGACGAGGATGATATTGCTTTGCTTAAAACTTATGTAATCTTTCCTTCCCTCCCTTTTTCTTTCTTTCTTTCTTATTACAAACCCTAATAACAACTATGTGGATCTCACTTTTTATTTTCAGCTCGATTCATTACTGCTATTTTATTGCTATGCTATGTTTTAAGTTTTCATGTTCATGTTCATGTTCTAGATTGGATTTTTATTATTAATTATTTTTTCGTACTACAACAAAAACAAAATCAAATCATGCTGGTAAACTGGGTTGGGGGAATGGATTTACAAGTTTAGAGGACTTCAAATTTTGGATGGATATTATTTTGCTCTGTGTCTCTGTCTCTGTCTCACTTTTGGGGTTTAGTTTGTTTACCTCAGAAATTGGTTGTTTCTGATTCAGACGACTAAATACTAATTTTATATTCTTAATGATTTTTTTGTTTGCAGGGTTTGGGTCCCTATTCTAATAGTATCAAAAAAGTAGAGAAGGAAATTAAGGAAATGGCTAAGAAGGTCAATGATTTGTGTGGTATGACTATGCTTCCCTTTCTCTTTCTCTTCTTTTTTCAAACTGTCTTCTCAGAGTACTAACATTCAGAGAAATCTTAGAATGTTTCCAATTCACTTGCAAGCCTAGAATGATTCCAAGCACTGATGGATCTAGGTCCCAAATTTTCCACTTGGAGAGTTAATTATGATCTGAACCGCACAACTTATATAAAGCTAACTTGCAGTCAATAAACAATTATCCGGTGTTTCTTCTGCATTACAGAGAAGACACAGAGTACTAACATTTAGATTTTATTTTGAGTGTTAAATCTTAGTACGCAAAGCATTCACCATCAACATTCAGAGAAAACACTATAAGCTTACAAGGCAAATCCAAAATCTATAGCCTCCCTCCATGGTTAAGGACTATTATAATATTCACCTTGATATCCCCTATATCTTGCAGTGAAGAATCCATACTCCCTCCTCACCTCAAAGTCATCAGATCTTGAATGAGGCCAAACCATCCCATCTTGTAAAACACATTTTGAGATGGCCATCTGAAGAGTATACTTTACCACACCTGGCTTATATAGCCCTCTAGGCTCTAGCTAACCGACTCTCCATATGGGCTTAAAGTTCTAGTAAACATTTTTGGTCAAAGCAAACGGTTAATTGGAATTGTTGACATCCTCCAAATCTCCGCAGTATCAAGAATATTCTTCACAACTTGCAATCAAAAGAGATTATAATGCCTAAAAAAATAAATTTTCTTAAGAACATTGGTTAAAAAACACTTTTTGGCATTGTTGACGTCCTCCAAATCTGCATTGCGAAAAAGAGCTCAATAAAAGAAAAAAGAAAAAAGCTTTCCTAAAATCCTATACCACCATAACTTTCCCAAAAATTTTCAAACTTTTCCAGATATATGTACTCATATATATGAGTTATCCAAAAAAGATTTATTTTTTCTCAAGTATGTAAGCTTACTGGGCCCCCATTTCATTAAAATTTTGATTTATATTTATATAAATAGGATTAATAGATAGGGTTTTTAGTTTTTTCTGGTTCCACATTAGGGGGAAAAAGAAGAAAAAAAACTACCATGCAGCACAACAATACATAGATAGATGTTTGGAAATGTTTTCAGTGAATGCATAAAAATACATACACACCAACAAAAGATCAATACACCCCAACAAAAGATCAATACACCCCAAGCACTCAGGCAGACCTCAACAATCTAACAAAAACTAGGAATTTGAAGGACCAAAGACTCCTAATGAGAGCAGGCTCGGGATATTACACACTTAACAGGGGATTTATATATGATAATCCTCTTATGGAGCAGTAATTATCTTTTGCACTTGCTCTATAGATTAGGCCTCTCACAATATTAGGCCCAATCCACCCGTGGGAATCATAAGCCCATTCCAATAGTTTACTATTTAGATTCTCTTTACGTGATATTGACTTGAGCAAAAGAGTGGGTTCGGCCAACCCACCTCAGGGAAGCCCATCTCACGAAAAAGGGTTATTTTGTCTTATAAGAATACTAGAATCAAGCAATTTGAGCTATCATTGTTCCCTTTCTCACACAGTTTTCTCCATATAAAAAATTAGAAATTCATCCCACCATATATCCCAAATATGATATATTGAAATCTTCAAAGAAATTGTGTAGATAGCAAACCACATTTGTTGTCTTTCTAACCAATACAAATAAACCATTATAGCTTTCTGTAACTATGTGAATTCTTTAAAATTAACCAACATGATCACTCGACTATCTTTTCCGATGTATTGAATAATTTCTGCGAAATCTATATATATATATATATCTATCTAAAAATTAAAGCGTAAAATTTATTGTTGTTACACTCCAGTTGAGTCACATTAGCGTCTACGTCATTATCTTTTTTTCTTTTCAATTTTCCTATAATTGTTTTTAATATTTTTTTTTAATATTTACATTTCTCCAACATTTTTTCCTCCCTTACCTTTTCATCTCCCCACTACTTCTCCAACCTTTCTCTATTACTTCCTTTTTCATCTCCCCACTACTCACTACCCTCTACATTAATATCATTCTTCTTATTTCCCTTCATCTTTTTTTATTTTTGTCTTTTCTTATTCACACATTTTTACTATAAATTTGTTACTATCTTTTCCATTCTATTCATAGTTTTCTCTCACAAAAAGAAGGTTCTCTCTCTCTCTCTCTCTGTCTCTCTCAATTTTTTTTCTGGATTTTTTATTTTATTTTTTCTTGCATCTCTGCTTTAGGTTGATAATTTTTATTTTTATTTTTTTAAAACTTTATATTGGGTTAATGCGATTTAATTTTGTTTTTTAATTTTTTTTTGTTCTCTTTGATTTTTAAATGTTATCCTATTGCGTTATAAAGAATTAAATATAACATATAAAATATAATATTATTCTATTACATAGCATGATTTAGATAATTTGGTATTTATTGTAATTTGGTATTTATTTTATTATATAGCATGATTTTTTATAGTGCTCAATTTAGATGTTAAACTATGAGACTTTACTAGTTTTTATTTATTTTTTAATCCTTTGTGATGGACAAAGTACTCTTAATAGTTGATGAAGTGTGACTTCGTCAGCCAATAAATGCAATCAGAGACGAACTGAAACCTCGTCCTTGATCTCTCCTGATGGATGGTCACCGGTGTGGTGCCTGCCACAACGTCTCCGATGCTAAAGTCAGTGTCGAGAATTATATGAGAGCAAAACAAACACACAGCATCAATGTAAAAGAAATGTTCATACCTCTCCCGTTGGGGGATGTGAAGGATTTATATATGTTGTTGTAGATTCTAGCCGTTGGGTGATTTATGGTGCTTTAACTTCTCTCTGCATAACGCCTGTTGGCATTATTAAGTGGCTTTAAGTTGCCCCCAACGGTCTATTCGTCTGGATGTGTAACCGCCCCTTATCATTTACTGATGGTAAGGATGGAGGGGATACCCTCGTCAATGACGTGTGTTCTCGTCACTATCGATCTTCCTCGTCGTCGGCCTTACCTCTTGCAGGATCTATTTCGTCAGTCCCATCAGTTGCCCCCGGATTCCATGGTCGTCATGACGCGTCGTGTTGACCGAGGAATGTGAAAGGTTTCTGGGCAGCAGGCGGTTGGGTTTCTGAGCCGCATTTAATGTGCTGCGGCGGTTCCTTTTGAGTTGTGGCCCACGTGGCGCCTTTTGGTTGGAGGAGTTAAGACTGCATATGATGAGCCTCCTTGATTTTCCCGCCGGTTTTTCAGCTTCCCAACATTTGGTTTTTAAACTTCTCCTTTCCCCTTCATTTTCTTTTCACTTTTTCGAGAAACTCCCTTTCTACATTGCTCTGGCGTTCTTCTTCTCCCCAGCGATTTTCTGCGCAGCGCCATAGTTGTCTTCTCCGAGGTAAGCTTTTTTTCTTTCTTTGGCTTTCTTTTTCCCTTGATCTCTTTGGTTGTTGTCAATTTCTGATTTTTTTTTTTTTTACTTTTTTCCTTGCTGGTTGCTTCTTTGTTTCTCTTCTTCTTTGGTTTTGGGGCGCTTTAGACCTCCTATTTCCTAGCTTTCCATGTGCAGTAGCCTTAAGGTTAGGTTGGAGTGCCCTTCAATTTCATTCTTGTTTGCTCGATTAGGGGGGGTTTTAGGGACTTTCCCTCACTTAGAAAACTTTATTTACGAGGGTAATAGTTTGGCGGTTGTGTTGGCTGATTTATTGCCAATCCTTCACCAATCTATTGAGTGGTTTGAAGAATTAGTGACGGGGAGGACGATGTCAGAAGTTAGGTCTAGTGAGCTTGATACTGGGCTGTCGTCTAGCGGCGGCCTAGCAGAAAGGGATACGGCTGTCTCCGTCCCTCGTGAGGTTAGGGCTTTCCATGCCCTGGAGGAAAGGTGTGGATTGGACGATGATACCCTTAGAAGATTTCGCGATAGATTCCAATTCCCAGACCGAGTTAGGGTTCGTCTGCCTAATGAGGAGGAACGGGCTTGCCACTTCTTCCCAGGCGAGGTGTGCTTCTATGAGTCCGCCTTCGTCTGTGGGTTGAGGTTTCCCGTCCATCCTGTCGTGATGGAGTTGCTAGATCAGTTTGGCATTGCTCCCGGGCAACTCATGCCAAATTCGTGGAGAATACTGGTTAGTTGTATGGGCATATGGCTGGCTGCCCTGGACGGAGACATGCTTAGGGTAGATGAGTTTAATTATTTGTATCGTTTGAAAGCATCGAAAGAGCACGGGTACTATGAACTGGTGCCATGGGAGAGGAGTACTAGGATCGTCAAGAAGTTACCCTCGTCCTTTAGATACTGGAAGTCCAGGTTTTTCTTTGTATCTGGGGACGATTTCGAAACCCCTTCGGGCGAGGTTTGGGGTGATCTCCCGAGATTGCATCGTCGGTGGGGAACCCCGACTCTAGGTGCGTTAATATTCCCTTTGATATACT